>NW_008607552.1:0-2378 GCF_000691845.1 Merops nubicus | reverse complement strand
AGCCTGGTACATACAGGACTGGTGTGGCTGTTTGCCATTCATTCTGCCAGGTATTTCTCAGGAATATCATCACAGCATAAACTGATCAACTTGCTAGGAGACCTCACCTGTTATTGACCAGCAAAGAGGGGGCACATGCTTGGGGGATATCTACAGCTGGGATTAATAAAAATTATATCAATTTGTCTTTTTTTTTAAAAATCAGAGAAAACAAGCACGATATTGGTTCAGCTCTAGACCTAGAATCTGCATGGAACCATCTAATCAGCCCAAAATGCAGAGCACAGTGTATGCTGTAAGAATACCCACAAGAATCTAGAAATGTAAAGCAGTAACAGTGAGCCCTGACTCATCTCCTCCCTCACACCTTTTCATCACTGGAAGTAATGGTAATACCATCACCTCTCTGAAGTAAGAGCTGGAACCCAAATCTCTGCTCTCACAGCTCTTTTTTTTCTACAGTTATTGGGCAAGAAAGCTGCTGTCACACCTGCGCTTTCTGACTCAACATATTTTTAAATAACCTCAAGTAAGGTAGAATGTTTTCATTAGGGGAGACTCATTAATGAGTAATCTTTAGCTTCTTTGACCACTTCTCGGAAAGGAGGTTGGCAATTTCCTGGAAACTGTAATGGAAAGGAGTTTGAAATTGAGTCTAGATCTCTGATACCCAGAGTGAGTTTTATACAGTGACAGATAAAGTAGATAGTTAAAATGCCTTCTTCAATTGTGCACTAAACTGCTAAGTAAGATTTCCATCCAAGGGTAAAAGTTGGAGTGAAACTGAGACCGTCTGAAATCTGAAAATTTTGCTGTTATCTTAGGGTGCTATCCTGCCCCTTAGGTCTCCAAACAACTCTTGGATGAAGTTCAAAACTTTTCCTGAAACACATAGGGTGTGAACATATATCCCACGTACCCTACTGAATTTTTTCATTTCCACTAGGAAAACCAGAAATTCTTGGCTTTAGCACACTAACACAGAGTGAGCCACAAGCTTAAAGGCATTTCTGCCTGACACACATAATAAAGGTGCTTGCTCCAACAACAAGTCCTCTGGTTTGGCCTGTTGTCTCTTTTCACTATCTACACTTTTGGTGTTGGTAACCTCACTATGCCCAACTGAACTGATTCCTCACTTGTATAATGATAAACATGAAGTGATGAGCAGGCTTTGATGACATTATATTTCAGTTTAGTAAAAGCAGACTTAAGGGCTATGTTGTTAATTGAATTTCCTGAATTTTGTTTATTTTTTAAGGAAATGAAACAGAATGTGATTTGCTGAAATTTTACAACTGTGTTTATCCAGCAGTCTGTAAGTAATAACTTAATATTCTCTAAGCCAACTCCAAAAAGTATAGAAATCTACTAATTAAAACAAAATACTGAAAGCAGTACTGAAATGGAGTGCATCCCTGTTCATATAATATTCTGAAAATAGAGACCATACAGAGCATTAAATAGATGACAATTAAGAAAAACATAAGAATTCATTTTAGTAGTCAGAAATGGTTTTAAATGGAAGAATGTTCAATTAACCTGCTTTCAGTTATCAAGCCTCTATCTTGCATTTTTACGTCTTTGTGGTATCATTCTTCTAGCTCCAATATTATATTCTTGTTTTGTGCCCAAAAAATGAACAGCAGAGTAATAACAGGTTTGCTAACTGATAGAAAATACAATTCAAAATCACAGGACTTCAAGGTTTTATCTTCTCAAAAGTAAAATTATCTTTTCAAAATGCTCCAAATGCAATTCATTTCCATAAGCAAATAATCTGCACACTGTAGATACTAGATTTTTCAATCACTATAACAGACTTCCTGGGACTCTGCAAAGTACCTTCCCATGAACTTTGAGAAAGCTTCCTCTTAAATTGTTTCAGATTCTGCTGTGTAATATGACTCTCCCTTCCCAAAGGAAGATTAAAATACTAAATAGATTAACAAGTTTTTTGGGGTCTGAACTGGAGTTTATTTCTGTTTTGATTAGGTGCGTGGAACAATCAGGCAAGATCTCATACTATGAACCATGACTATTTTTTTCCTCCTGTGGTTCTTTTGAAATAGATTTCACTAAATTCACACTCTTATATAATCATGGTCTTTGGTAGCCTATCATGGTGGAAGTGTGTACCATTTTACTTGATGGATAGCCTGTGACCAAGTTTCAAAGAAACCACTGAGCAATAAATAAAAATGACCCCTATGTCCTATCAAGGAGGGATAGGATTAAGAGCTGGACCCTAGAAGGAACTGGCATCACAGTAGCGTACATTGTGAACGTGGCTTGTAGAATGTCTAGTCCCCAGAACCCCAAGTTAGGTGCTAAATCCCCTTTTACAGTGCAGAAGAGGTTAGGCACCTGATAAAAAA
>NW_008607551.1:0-1007 GCF_000691845.1 Merops nubicus | reverse complement strand
CCGCCCCAGTCAAACTCCCCACCTGCGGGCACTTGGCACCAGAAGCAAGAGCCCCCCTCGGGGCTCACCCCCCACCTCACCGGGTAAGTGAAAAAAACCATCAGAGTAGTGGTATTTCAACAGCGGACGGGTCGCCGCGCCAAGCATGCTCTCTGCCTCCCATTTATTCTATACCTCTCATGTCTCTTCACAGCACCAGACTAGAGTCTAGCTCAACGGGGTCTTCTTTCCCTGGTGATTCTGCCAAGGCCATTCCCTTGGCTGTGGTTTCCCTGGATAGTAGGTAGGGACAGTGGGAATCTCGTTCATCCATTCATGCATGTCACTAATTAGATGATGAGGCATTTGGCTATGTAGTGAACGTGAAACAAGAATGTAAAACGTTTCCTTACGAGTTATAAGATGGCTCGTCCATCAGGGTCATTGCCGAGATGGTATCGGCTCAGTGACCACGTCATGATATTTTAATCTTCAGGAGATTTTCCGATTTTTTGTCCCACCACTTCCATTACCCCTGCCACCTTTATTATCAACATCCCAACTACATGTGTTTCCAAACATCCGTGATTTACTCGCAAACATGTGAACAATATCTACAGAACTGAACAAAGTGCAATTAGAAATTTTAATTGCAGTCTTTTGCTGACAAGATCTTGTCAGTCCCCGTCCGGTTAACAATTTAAAATTTCCTGAGTACCATTTACCGTGAACACCTAGCGGAAAACCTATAAATTTAACTGTAATAGCATTCGTTAACTTCTGAATCTGTGTGGTAAGATGTTGATATTTTTTAAGTATTTCCTCTGCAGCATCGGCCAAGGATGATGGATTATTTTCATATCTTATAGTAATATCCACCACCTGTGACTTTTTAAGAAATACTAGATCTGGTTTAAAGAGCTCATTATTTTGATCTCTTATTAATGGCTCTGGAAAAACAATCCAATTGTTTCTCTTTCCTCAACCAGCTAGTATCTCATGTAATTGATTATGTCTTTTAATCCTTG
>NW_008607550.1:0-12466 GCF_000691845.1 Merops nubicus | reverse complement strand
TTCACAGACAGTGTCTACTTCTAGCAGGGATAACCCCCAGTGTGTAGAGTTACTACCAAGGACTGGAGTGCAGACCAAGGGCACTGCTACATTTTGTACACCACGTTGGGACAGTGCAGAAAGTAAAAGGCCACACCTGCAGGGTGGAGTGGACAGGACCCTAAACTGACCAACGAGTGATTCCATCCTACATACATCATATTTAGTACAAAGCTGAGGGATCACAAGGGTCAAGCCTCTTAGAATCATAGAATCATTAAGGTTGGAAAAGATCTCTAAGATCATCAAGTCCAACTATCAACCCAGCACTACCACGACCATTAAACCATATCCCCAGGTGTCACACCTACACATTTCTTGATCACCTCCAGGGATGGGGACTCTACCACCCCCCTGGGCAGCCTGGGCCAATGCCTCTTCTTCAGCAGCAGGCGTCCCAGATTGACTCCATCTGTTCTGCCTTTGCTCCTGGTCTGTATGTTCCCATATCTAGTTCCAGAATCCAGCTCCTGAATCTGGTTCCCACCTGCCATTGAGTCCAGTTTGGGACTTCCCCAGTGCCTGCTCCACAGCATCAGTGGTGACGGTGATGTAATGGTCATCAGGGGAGTTGGGCTCAATACTGGTTTTCTATATATTCAATGTTATTACTATTATTTTCATTAAAGCTGTTTCAGTTTTCCAATCTGTAAGTCTCTCTCCTTTATTCCCTTTCTCATCCCCTTTGGGAACAGCAAAGGGTTAACAGGGAGCATCTGCTCCAGGTCTAGTGGACAGTCCTTACCCTAAACTTTGAGGCACTGCTAATTTATTTCTCCTAACTCTAGCAACATTTTAACACTTCTTTTATAGCTGCTCTGAGACAGAAACATTCAGCTTTGTTCCAGGCCATCCACAACCCTCTGAGCTAACAATCAAAGCATGGGATAGATATGGTTCTGCTGTAAGTTTTTAAGTCAGATGTACTGTTTGCTTTCTTACAGCTTATTAGGTTTTTGAAAATATGCCTGTTTAATGGTGGAATAATTAGTATTAAAGGAATCACTGCTACTGTGTAAAGGAAGTATTACAAGCTCATAGCAACATACAGCAAAAATGCTTTCACAATTGCATATTAAAAAATAAAAATAACTAAACCTCTAAAGAGTTTGTAAAACCTCCCATCCAATTTATGGGGTTCTAGTGCTTAGAAGATGACAAAGACCAGTCAGGGCACCAGAGAATCTACACCAAGGCTTGAATATTTACTCACTAGTAGGAAGCAGCATCTCTTGTGCTGCTTCTGACACTTTTTGTGTCTTTCCATTAGGATCCTACCACTCCGTGTAACTGAGTCCAAGCCTATAGGTGAGCATCAAGGCCCTCATAAAGAGTTTGCATGCAACAGGTGAAGGTGTCCCCTTGAGAAAGTGTCTGCTCACTGCCACAGGCCCTACCTTTACTTCACTTTGTATCATGAAGCGGAAGGTTTCATTCCAGACAGGGTTTCTGCAGTTGTGCACAGCTCTTGTCCGAGCCTCCTGGCGTGAAGCTGTTGGCAGCCACAGCCTGACGTAGCAGTCAGTTTGACTCACTTTAACAAAAAGATGCATAGTTAGTACAAGCAGTACTTTTTTTTATTATTATTTCTTTTGGTCAGTCAAGAGAAAAAAATTTAACACCTAGGGAGTTCTATATATTTCATGATATCCAAAGGAAAACAATCTGGGTTTAGAGTTATTCAACTTTTCTATACACATTTATGTCAATTCAAAACAAAAGTCAATTCCAAACCTCTAATTCTATGTGATAACAAAAACCAAAATACTCTGTTTCAGCAGTACTGAAAGTTCTGGATCTTCTGACTTTTTACCTATATTTTCAAGTATTTACCAGGCTCCAAGCAAATTCATACACAATTTCACTTCCTGAAATGTCACCTTTTGAAAAACAAAAAAAAAATAATAATGTAGTTTTGGAGATTCTTTGACCTGATTCTTGTTGTAATGCACAAGCCATCCACAGCAATGAAAACACAAACACAGCAGCACCCAGCTACTGGTTTTTACTGTATCTTATACAAAGATGCTCCCTTCAGATGGGAAATGAGATAAGGGGAAATATCACAGAGCAGCTGGTGAAAGGAAGGACAACTTCTTTCCCAGCATAGAAATCCTGTTCTATTTCATTTCTATTGTTAACTGTTTTCTAAATTATTTTTATTTGCACCTAAACTAAGAAGAAAACAGATACAACTCCTTCAATAAAAAAACAGAGACACTACTGTAATCCAAGCAAGAGGTGTCTAAGAGCATTAAATTGAGGTGGCAGTGATTCCCTTGCTGAGCTGTAAACATGCCACCAGTGACACTTACCCAGATCTGCCTTCCGCAGGTTTCGCAGACTTACAATTTTTACAGTAAGCCAGCACAACTGAGGCACTTCTGGCTGCAGAAGAATGAGGAAAATACCTTAATTACTAGTAAATAATTCAGATAGAACTAACAAACCCTATTGTACGGCACTTCCCAGTGTGCTGGCTTGGGAACCATGGGATGCTCTTCTCCTTCTGGCACTGACTGCTGCCCACCTGCCATGGGATATTACTGCAGAGCAGAACAGATACTCCCAATTTATAATGCCCCAGTCAAGGTATCACTGCTACTGGGCCAGTGTAGTTGTGGGATACATAACATTAAAACATCTTTCACCATATCAAAACTCCTGACCCTTAAAAGGAAATGAATGACTAAAAGAGGGAGAGAATGGTTCTAGAAGTGAACAGTACTACAGTTCCAGTACTGAACTCCAGAGCTCTTCAGTTACACCAGCAGAAGGAAGGCTGAGGTCAGTCTTGGGGTAAGCATTCTTCCATTCCACATGTGGGTCCAGCTCCCTGTAAGGCAGCTTTAGCACTTCAGTGCAAATTTGACATGATATAAGGCAGAAGAAGCTGTGTTTTCAAAAAAATTTTTTTTGGTGGTTGTCTGTGACACTGAGTAATCATAGGGTCTACGCAAATCACAGAATTGTTTTGGTTAGAAAAGACTTTAAGATCATTTGGTCTGACCATTAACCTATCACTACTAAGCTCACCACTAAACCATGTCCCTCAGCACATCATCTGTTAAATATCTCCAGGGGTGGGGACTCCACCAGTCCCCTGGGCAGCCTGGTCCAGGGCTTAACAACCCTTTCCCTAAATATTTTTTTCCTAATAGCCAATCTAAACCTCCCCTGGCACAACTTGAGGCTATTTCTTCTTGTCCTGTCACTTGCTGCATGGGAGAACAGAGAAACCCAAACCTCATTACAAGCTCCTTTCAGATAGCTCTAGAAATCCAAATGAAACCAAGTTACCATAACATGCAGAACTGATATATGCACATAAACCAGGAGCTGGAGCAAAACCAGAAATGAAGAAAGTGTGAATCACAAATTCTGTAAACAGTGTAAGAAAACAGAAAGTTTCAAACAAAAAAACAGAATACAGATTTTATAGGATGAGAGTAAAATTGCCAGGGTGTTAGATTGCACAATTAAATGCAAAGAAGCAAGAATAAAAGTTATAATTGCATATGAATGCATATAGTCACAAAAAAAAATTCCCAAAAGCAAAAATAGGAGATTCAGAATGCCCTGGCTAATTCAGGATTTTCAGATTACAAATTGTTTTTAAAATATGTTCACATGGAAAAACATCCCATAGTGTAGGGCTGTACAGTGGAATAGCTCAAAGGCTCCACAACCTTCTCCATATTTTTTATTTTCCCTCCACTCCCCATGACAGGTACACACAACCCTATACTTGGTTACAGGAAAAACAAGACCATCTTGAAGAACATCAGAAGTAAAATACTACATACAGAAGCAGTAGCTCCATTAATTAAACTGAAAGGAGCAATTAAATCTTCAAAGTATCAAGATTTCTGAGAAACTGTCTCCTCGGGGCCTCCTTGTGTACCTCTTAATTTGACAGACCAGTGTTCTGACAGGAGCAGATTAACCAGCTAAAAAGCAGTAAGCCACCAGGCTAGATGCTATTTACAGCCCACTGGAAAAATTCTCAGCCCAATAGTTTTCTCTCAGAAAGTGTCATTTGAACAAAACCAGCAGATCTGGAAGAAATCCATCAACCTCAGCAGAACTTTTGACAGCAATGTTCCTGGAGGTAAAGAGGATGATAGGAGTAGATGATCTAATTTGCTGAAAGCTCAGCTTTTCATCCCAAATACAGAGGATTAATTTTTCATCCTCAAAATTAAATAATTTAGTATAGCTTTACTATCGTCCATATTCAGGAGTCTGGAGAAAATTTATTCATGAGGTGAATGAAATACTAGGAAAATATGCAGACACAAACCAAATTATTATTCCCTAGTGCTAGCAGGTAGTGACTTCACTGTTCTCCCAGATCTAGCAAAGAGTTAGCCTCATACTTCTGCACTGAATCCAGTTCAGAAGTGGATTCAGGAATCTCAGGGGGGAAATAAAAACCCAAACATGAACCATGTCAATTTTTAATCTTACCTTAACAATTAATATAATTTTAACCATCCATTATTCAGAGAATAATTTGATACCACTGGTAATAATTATTATTACTCAGAATAATTTGGCACATACCCTGTATGAACCACATTGAGTACCTTCCTACACCTTTTACCAGTTCATTTTCATAAATATTAGCATTCAGAATTATTTTAAGTGGCAGATACTGAATAATCCATTTTATCTGCTGATCTACCTCCATAAAGCAAAGGAAAAAGTTTGAAGACCGAGCCTTAGGTGTCATGAGGTAGAGCTACCGTCATATAGTGATGTCACAGTAAAACCAAGATTATAATCCAGTTCTCCCAGTTCCTTGCCCAGCATCTAAACCACAAGTTCATCACCTTCCTCAGCTTCCCAACCCCTAAGTCACAGTGAATGTTTTTCACTCTAGAGAGCACACTCACAGAAGAAACAAATATTCCCTTAGCTAACCATTAAAAAAATACAACCTCTCATAGTAACAGTCTTAGGAAGAGATGGGAAAGGCTAACAGAACACTACAGGTACAACATCCATTGTTCATACCCTGCATCCCTCTCCCTGCAACCCAGAGGATGTCCTCTATACAGTACCTCATCTTCAGCACTGTGAGATCTTCCTTGATTCCTCCTCCTGATTCCAATCTTCCTGTGGGGGTTTGCTCGGATGAACTGGTCCTGGGGACAAGGAGCCAAGAAGGGGCCAGCAGTCAACAACTCCCAGTTTTCAGATCCTACTCAGAGTTGCCCTGGCAATAGCAAGGTGTCCTACCACCTCTCCTCATTATGATGGAATACAACTCCATGCCACCAAGACCATCTATCTACTCCTCTTACTAATAAGTCTGCTTGCTGTAGACCCATTTGACATTTAAGGATCAAAATTCCCCAAACACTTGCTTTTGATGAACTTCAGCCAAGATAGCCAAATAGATCCTCCTGTCCCACCAGCAGTTTTCACTTACCAAAGGTGAATAGGCTGATGATCCCATTGGTATCTCTGTTTCACAAAAGGCAACACTTCAGTGGTCCTGTCTCTACGTCTCACAGCTGGCAGGTGCTCCTGGACCATGCTACTTTCCAGCCAAGGCAGAGAAGAGCTGTACAGATTGACTCATAGCTCCACCTCCCACTGATTTCAAAAGCACAAATTATGTACTTGTTCTGTGCCACGTGAAGATTTTTTTTGTAAGACCACAGCAATTTAGGAGAAATGGTGGGTAAAACATTTTATCACAGGCTAGTCCTAAAATAAAAGTTATCCACCACTGTACAGTCTGAATAACCACACACAGAGGGATGTCCTGGGGCAGTTCCCTTACAACCTGCAGAACACCTAACAGAACATTGCAGTTACTGATATCTACTGTTAATTTCTCTAGCCCTAAGATCCATCCCTGTGCTTTGGCAGCACCAAGCAGAGCGTTCTGAGCATCCAAAGAGCAGCATTCCAGCTTCAACTGGGTCCTCTGGCCAGATGTGCTACTGCCAGGCTTTTCACCAGGTTCTCTACAAATTACAGCCACAATGTGGACGTTGGACTCTTTGCAGTGGCAAATAGTTAAAGAAAAAACAGCTTTTCTTCTCTCTTCTTTCTCTTACATAAGGGATGTTCCAGGGTAAGCAGAGCCAGCAGGAGCTTTCCTTATTGAAACTTTTTAGTCAAAGTGCTGTTTAGCATTAAGTTATGTTAGAAACCCACATAAGCTTTAAAACAAATAACTACATAAAATGTTTTCCCCAAATATTTGCAAATTCATGTTAAAATTGTCAAGTGTGGTTTCGTTTTAGTTTTATTTTCACATTATTTTCTGTAATAGCACTTAATACATAATAACAAAAGTACATTACTAAAAGACTACAGAAACCAGCTATTGCATTAAACATTTTTAACATAATTAAAGCCAGGTGTTACTCAATAGTGAGAAATTTTAGTTGAAATATGGGGGGTTTAAACTACTTATTTTATGTTTTAGAATTCCCAAGTTACTAAGTAAGACAGAAAACACCTTCTTGAAGCTGCAGAACCTCTTACCAAAAAATACCCAAGAAATAATTCTGTCTTTCAACCATTTCTAATGGAAGTATCTAACTACTCAAACTGTTCTGTAGAGGATAACGGCCTTAGATAGTTTTAAATGATCATTATAATTGCTCTGGACTTTCACAAACTTGGGCATTGAATATATAAAAGTTTCTGCTTTAGGTTGTGCTGTCATTGGTGCAGGTGAGTCAGAAGTCAGCCACAAGGGAGGAGACAAGATAATGTTCCACCAGTACCATTTTAACAACAGAAGCTTTCATCAATTCTAGTTTCATGGCAATATGAGGTCTGGAGTCACAGAGACACTTAAAATGGGCCATACAACTTGCAGCATGGATGCCCGGGTGGCAGAGGAGCAGATGGTTTCCAGCAGTGCCAGCACAGGCTTTGCAGCCTCTTCACAGGCAGCTGCAAGAGCCAGAGACTTCCATTTGCATCCAAGATCCCAGGTGTAAATGAAGATACTCCATTTACATGACCCTAATAAAACATCTCAAAACTGAATCACTCATAATCTCTTTTTGACCTAGATTCTGATAAAATCTGAAGTGACAGCAATTGAAAACCATAAGAAATTAAGTCTTTGTGCAATTTTCACAGCATCTGTTTAAAGTATTTGGGTAAGATGAGGAACAAAAGACATTAAGCTGCATTTCATGCTTTGATAACAGAGAAAACCACACAAAACATCTTTCTTGTTGGACAACAACAGCCTGTTGGACTTTTTACTGTTTGTTGCACATAAGTTGCACTACTCTGTACATATTGTGTGTAAGTTTTGTTCTAACATGATTCTGTGTGACCAGGAAAAATATTCCTGCTCATATTGACAGTTTAGGGCTCATTTACAAATCAGTTGCACAAGCTGCTTTATATTATTAGTGAGGAGACAGCTCCCAAGGACTAATTACTCAACTGCACCTTCCTCTCCAGCAGCACTGCTGGGGACACCCCATTCACACTGGGGGAATGCTGTCACAGCACCCAGGATCCAAGCCAGAAGCTTGCTTCCCTCCCTCATTTTTATTTTGAAAACCATTTGTCCACAGTACAGCAAAGGAGGGCAGCCAATAGGTGCACAGCAGCATTTATGAAGTATTAAATAAAGCTTTCTAGCAATGACCTAACTCTCCATATACTTTATGTGGAAGTCCTTGCAACTTTTCCAACCTAAATGATTCCATGATTTTATGGGTATGAGACTTGTTGGGGTCTGTCATTGGCTGCCATTGAAAGCCAGACTTTGAATCAAGCAGCAATACTCAGGCCTGGTACTTGAGCTCCACCATGGATATAAAGGAAGTGTCATATTGTCCCAGGCAGAAGGAATTATGGCTTGGGACATTTAAATTGCTATAGATAAATCCTAAAGAAAATCCCACATAAGGCAAAGTTTGGTCTGCAGTCTACAGATTTGTTGCTGTTATCTGACTTACTAATAAATGAAGTAAAGGGATACCTCAACATAACTATCATAAACTGTGGTGGGTTGGCCCCAGCCAGCAGCTAAGCATCCACACAACTGCTCACTCACTCCCTCCAGCAGTAATACAGGTGAGAGAATAGAAAGAGCAAAATCAAGAAAACTCTTGGGTTGAAATAAAAGCAGTTTAATAAGTGAAGGAAAGAGGAATAGAAAAACTGATGCAAAGACCATCACTCAACTCCCACCCACAAGTGGAATGATGCCCCAGCTAGTCTCAGAGCAACAGCTACCTTGGAATATTTCACTCTTAGGCAAAGACAAGCCTTAAGACTGGAGAATGTCTCAACTTTACACACTTGAAGAGTCAAGTTATGCATTTGACTTGAGATCAGAGGCTCCCTAGCACTAAAGATTTCTCCAGGTGACAACAGAGTAATCCAGATAATGTCAACATGAGATATCTCATGAAAAGACAACTGCTTTGAAATAGTAAATATCAATAATGTTTTGACTTTATATCCAACCTTAGATATCCAATATAAAATAGAGAAAATTACAGTTTTAAATCAGAGAAGATTTTATTCACATCTGGAGCAAAATGTTACATCACCTCCCCCAAACCCTTCTGCTTTAGGGTCAGAATGAGGAAAACACATCACTCTGGAAGATTCAAGTCTTCCAGTACCTATTGCAGCTATTGCTACATTCCTTCCATTCAAAGGCCATGCAAAAGGCAGACAGAATCTGGTCTGGTATTCTGGATATTGTAATTACTTGTAAGCAGCAGTTAGTCAAAATCATCCTTAGCAGTGTGCTGTATTCATCTACTTACACAAAGAGCAGCAAGCAGAGAGAGGTACCAGCCCTTCTGCTCAGATCTGCAGAGCTGTGCCCCACTCTAACAGAAGGGAGAAGAAAACAGTCCTGTGAGCAAAATTTCACACTTCAAAGTGGTTGCATAGCTGGCAGCAGGCTTGACAGCACCTCTGCTTCTGACTGTTCTGACTAGGTGAAATCAAAGGATAGTGTTTAGTATATTCATAAATTCTTACAGGATTATAACAGATAATGACATTTTGTCTTTTCTGTGTAATTTATAGAGTGGTACACTAGACTAACGAGCTCATCCAATTTCAAAAGTGCCTGCTTTCTTCATTTGTTAAAGAGCTATCACACTTAAGCCCCAGCTCAATCAGAACGTGCTTAATGAAGTCAGTGTGACTTTTTCATTAATTGGTTGGTTGGTTTGTTAAAGAATTCTTGAGACATGCAAACCTCCACTCTTTAACCCCCAAATACTTCAAGGCTTTGCAAAACTGAAGAGTACAAATAATTCTTGCAGTAAGAGGAGCATCTCTGGGATGATGTTGAGTGAAGAACAGGTGTAGATACCCACTGCTGTGCCCTCTCCAAGAGGGCCACCTAAGGGTGGATTGTAGGAATAGAAACAGCACACAGGAACAACAAGCATTTATATGGGCCTCAGAAATCCTGCTGGATTATTTATGCTATTAATGAAGAAATTTCATAATCATTGGGATGGAAAACAAAATTCAGTGGATTCACCAGTATCACAATCCTTTATTCATCTATTTCCACAGTACTTCTAAGGATAAATAAGTAAAATTCAGCTGGGGTCAGCCACAAGTTAAAAAATATTAGAGAAAAGTACACATTCACAGGGAACATGACCTCATAAAGTCTTGAGGCTTAAAAAAAGAAAAAAAAAAACAAAACCAAACAAACACACCAGAGAGGGAAAAGCCACTACAATTTCTTGGTAATTTATTTAAAATCAGTCCTATCTGTATTCCTGCAGGAAACAGGGTCCACATAACAAGGCTTCTTGGGATACTGGCACAACACAACTTGGGGAGTTGTCACTGATGTCTGAGACAGGGTCCTCAGTATAAAACAAGGGGCAAAAACGAAGCATATGTACTGCTGTGCCACTCTGAGCAGAGCAGGATCTGTAAATACTTCTGATTTCCTACACTGCTTGTGCACAGTTCCAGAAACAGAGTGACACAGGAAAGAAAAAGACAGTTGGTGATTGATTGTTATTTCTCCTGACAGCCCAGTGCTCATTTCCCCCAGCATTTCCATGTCTTTCCAGCACCATGAGAAATAGCTTAAAAACTGCAAGATTTGTTAAAGTATGCACCTTTTAAAGGCTTATTGAACTTCCCAGTGCTCCTGCTTATTATGAATACTGACTCAAGCAGCTAAAAAAATAAGTGCTAAAGCAGGCCTCCTATCATTGCAAACACACACCCCTTTCAATTCAACACATCTATGAAAGCAAAACACAATTATGCCTCTAGAATAACTAAATTTCAATCAGCAGCAGACACCTGGTTCTCTGACAGCTGAGTAATAGGGGATTTTGCTCCCAATATCTGACAAAAAAAATAAATAACTCATGATAATCGGATGGAAAATGGACAGCAAACTTAGAGAAAACCTGAATTAGTTTCTAATTGAAAGGAGCTGACTTCCACGTCCTGAGGTGTACTGTGAACTCTACAGCTCAGGGACCTCTGCAGGCAACTCCAGGTATGTGCCATCTGGTATCTGTTCAACCAGAATTCATGTTTTTCTGCTTTTTTTCCCTTTTCACTTCCTTCTAAATGTGTTATTGACACATTTTAAATGAACCTATGGTGTAAAATTTTCCTTAAATCATCATATGCATCGTGATGCAAATTCCAGTAATAGATCCACAGCAAAGGCCAAGGTGAAATCCTCACATACAACAAGCTTCGACTCGCTGTGTTTCACAATGGAGCAATGAATGCACCTGTCCAGATGCCATTTTCTGGAGCACATCATTACAAAACACAGGCTAACTTCTGCAGACCAAGCACTCATGAAGCACTTGTAAAATACAGTCCCACTTAATTGCTGAAGCTACCCCTCTGCCAAGCTTTTCATTTCCAGTTCTGCTTTTAGGTTTAGATGCATATGGCTGCTTTGCAACTGGAACCCTTGGCCCTGGAGATGGAAAAGAGTGTATTGGAAAGGTCCAGAGACTGGGCAACCCCACAGCAATGTTGCTAAAACCTACTTTAATTCACACTTGTTACAAAACAGAAGGAATGGTTTGGGGTGGTCAGGTTTGGCAGGGTCAGTAACCATAATTAGCCTTTTATGAAGATAATTTTTCCCTCATTGGGTTTATGTAATGATAGTTTTTGGTTTTAAAACTGAAGGCTGCATGTAAAATTTAATTACCCATGATATTGGAGAATTTTTTTTTTAAGGATTTACATTTTTATCCATAATTTCCTGAGTAGCTGTTTTTCTCCTTCAAGTTATCACAGATCATTAGCTAAGCTTTGCAGCTCTACGTGTTTACCCCTAAGGTAAATTCAGCCTGATATTTACATCAACACCCTTGGTTGAAACTATATGACACATGACTCATAGTCTCTGTGGAATTCTCATTACAATTTCTAATTTGTAAGGCATTATACAACTCTTTGCAAACCTGAGCTGACTTAACCATGATGGTCAGCAACCCAGTAGCCATTTAAAAAAGAAAAACAAAACAAAACCAAACAACCCCAACAAACAAAACCAAACAACCTCCGGGACCATTGGATTTCCCAGACAGTAACTGCTCAAACATGTCTTTATAACAGGTCTGGCAATCTGTTGGCAAACTGTCACTTCTGACAGAGATGTCATGTGATTTACATCCTTGTCTTGTTCCCACCAGGTCTCAACTTGCTGTCATCAAGAGTATCTTGTCTCCAACTATGGAAGGAAAATGAAACTGCCCTAGAATATTACTAGATGACAAGGTAGTGGTCTGTTTGCTCGCCTTCATTCAGAACATAATATTTTCACCAAAAAAAAAACCCCATACCCAGCCAATCTGTAAAGCCAGCACTCCTGAGGTTGCCCTCATCTAATGCTTCCCATGCAGCATGAGTTCTCTCAGGGCTTGCTGGGCTGCAGGAGTAGATACACCAGACTATCATGGCTACAATTCTTAAACAGGACTAAGCTGGAGGACACCTGAAATGCACCCAAGAGTTATGAAATCCACCAGTGACAAAACAATCAAGAAATGTTACTTGAGCTTCCCTTTCCCTAAACCACCACAAATTAGGGCCACAAATGTTTCCAAGAACCTTATGATTTATTTTGTCCATCTAAAATTAAAAGCCACAATTACAGCATAGCAAAGACTACATCAAGAACACCACTTCATGTTCTACATCCTGGCAAGAGAAGGTAACGTGGCAAGTAAAATTCCATGGTTCTCATGTCCTGCAGGACATGATGGCACGGTGACCAAAAAGCATCATATGTTGAGAAAGTCCCTTTTGAACACTAATAAAACGAGTTGTTGAGCATTCCTGGCAAATAAACAAGTGTTTGATACCAGGAAAAACACTGCACTGCTAGTTTGGATTATGAAAGGGTATGAGGGATTAGCTAGGTGCACTCTGTGTCACAACACTCAATTTTTACCAA
>NW_008607549.1:88156-99597 GCF_000691845.1 Merops nubicus | reverse complement strand
CAGGAACACAGGACTCAGGATCAAAGGTAGAATGGATCCTCTGAAGTCCTCCTCGGATGCTGGCCACTGCAGGAGTAGCAGAAGCAAGGAAGAAGGTGGAAGGGAGATGGAAGGGGTGACAGAAGGGCTTGCTCCTCCTGATATTTCAGCTTTTACTGGATATGATGGATACGGGATGGAACACCTCACTGGTGAATCTTAGGGTCACTTATCTTGTCAACTCTTCCCTGCAGGTGTGGCTTTACTTTCTGGCCCCCACTGTGTGGTACAGAGGCTTAGCAGTGACTTTGGTCTGCACACCAATCCCTGGCAGTAACTCCTAACATGAGGTGTTATCACTGCTAAAAGCAGGCAGTTTGTGCTGCTATCTTCAGACAAGGCAGTTAGTTAGAAGAGCTTTAGCTGAAAACTTAGAATCACTGAACAGAACTAGCCCTGTTCTACCTCAAACCAGGACATGTTTTTGCTGTTAAACATACCCATGTCTAGGTCTGCTGGCTGGGAAGAAAAAATATTTTCTGAACAACTGTAAAAAGTATGAAAACAAACACTTTCTAAAAGAAGTGGGAGTTATTTTCTTATTCAAACATAGATCAATTTAAATGGGCCTTGTGACTTAGGAAAATATAAGTGGTTTAGTGTTTATACAAAAGCAGAGGTCATAATAAGCCTGAATTGTCATGCAGTCAAAAAATTCAGTCTGTTCAAGACTACTTGCTGTCTTCTGTCCTGTCAATTAACAAAGAGCCTTTTGTTACTGTAAGTGGAGTACAAATTTGTTGGCCTTCTATGATGGGGTTACAGCATTGGTGGATAAAGGAAGAGTAACAGGTGTCATCCATCTGAACATGTCCAAAGCACTTGACGCTATCCTGCACAACATCCTGATCTCTAAATTGGAGAGACATAGATTTGACAGATGGACCACACAGCAGATGAGGAATTGGCTGGATTGCAACCACTTAAACTTGTGATCAGTGGCTTGAGGTCTGAGACGAGACCAATGACAACTGGCGTTCCTCAGGAGTCAGTGCTGTTTAACATCTTTATCAGTGACATGGACACTGGGATTCAGTGCACCCTCAACAACTTTGCTGACAACATCCAGCTGTGTGGTGTGGTCAACACACGGGAGGGAACGGTTGCCATCCAGAGGGACTTTGACAGGCTTGAGAGGTGGACCCACGTCAACCTCCTGAAGTTCAACAAGGCCAAGTGCAAGGTCTGACACCTGGGTTGAGGCAATCCCAAGCACAAATACAGGCTGGACAAAGACTGGATAGAATGAGAGCAGTCCAGCAGAAAAGGGGTATTTTTGGAAGAAAAACTGAATCTGAGCCAGCAATATGTGTTGACCAATTTCATCTTGGGCTGCATCAAGAGAAGTAGGTCAGTGAAGGTGATTCTCTCTCTCTACTCTGTCACCATAAGACCCCACTGGAGTATTGTGTCCAGCTCTGGGGCCCACAGTGTAAGAAAGACATGGACCTGCTTGGGCAAATCCAGAGGAGGACCACAAATGTGATCAGAAAACTGGAGCACCTGCCCTATGAGGACAGGCTGAGAGAGTTAGGGTTGTTCAGTCTGGAGAAATAAAGGCTCCAGGAAGACCTCATAGCAGCCTTCCAATATCTGAAGGAGGCCTACAGGAAAGATGGCAGAGAGATTTTATCAGGAACTGTAGTGATAGGAAAAGGGGTAATGGCTTTAAACTGAAAGAGCATAGATTTAGATTAGATATTTTGAAGAAATTCTTCACCATGAGGTTGGTGAGACACTGAAATACATTGCCCAGGGATGTTGTCAATTCCCCTTTCCTGGAAGAGTTCAAGGCCAGATTGGATAAGGCCCAGTGGCCTGGTGGAAGGTGTCCCTACCCATGGACAGGGTTGGAACTAGCGGTTGGAGCTAGGTGTTCCTTTCCAACCCAAACAATTCTATGACTCTATGATATTTTTTTTTCCTTCATTCTGAACTGTCCCCAGTACAGATTACAAAACTGTACAAAATTGCTTGCCAGCCAAGACTGTAACCCCTGTCTGTAGGCAACTATACATGGAAATGCTTGGTGTAAGCAGGAAAAGGTTCTCTGGGGCTTTGGATCTCACTCCTGCTAACATGTTATAATCACTTTCCAACTCAAGTGCAGGATGCCTTTCTATTACATCTCTTTTAATAACTGTGTTCATAAGTAAGGGTGGAAGATCTCTACATTATTTCTCCACCAGGAAAAGGCACAGTGGAGGAACCACATGCATTAGGTATATGCATCATGGTTATGTATCCTGAGTTTTTTTATTAATGTGGTATTTTCAAATGTTGTTTGAGTCTCTGAAACAAATGAGGAGATGAGGAGGTTACAACTCAGAAAAGGAGTGAATTTGGAGATGCAGGGGAACCTTTGGGATTAATAGCTTTTTGGAAAGTTGCCTACCTGAAAAGCAGGTTAGAAGATATAGAGAAAAAAAAATATTTTGGAGATAAAAAGTAAAAATTCTCAGAACAAATCTGCATTTGTTGCAGGCTACAACTCTTCAAATATGGTAGCTCTTGGATTTCTCTGCTTAGTTTCCCCTATATGGAGAAGCAATTGAATATTTTTGGATCTGTAATGGCAACTATGGGAAAGAACTTCCCACAAGGCAGAAAGTTTGAGATATCCAGCAACAGATCCACAGTTGTAATTTGATGAAATGGAAAAGGGAATAGTGACAAGACAGACATAGGAACAAGGTAGATGATTGCATCTTTCCAAAAACCTCCAGAGAACAAAATGAAGAATTTGTTGACAGCCTGTGATACCACAAAAGGGAATTGATTTAGCTCTGACAAATCCATTCTGTAACGGATCATGAATTTTGTCAGCTATTGTCCCAGTAGCAGGCCCCATATCCATAGAATAATAGATGCATGTTCAGAATCTGTGGCTGCAGCTGCAGGCTGTTCAGGTGCAGAAACAGCACAGAGAGATATAAAGTGTATTCTGATAGCAGCTCAGACAGCTCCAAAGCAACAGCAGCAGCCATGGGAGCTAACGGTGGCCTCATAGCTAAAGCCTTTAAATAGGTCAGGCTGCACTTCTATCAGGGCAGCCAAAGCAGGACTGGAATGCAACTGGTGGCTCCGTTTGATGCATGCTCTGAGGTAAATGCAGGACAGGGGTAACCAGTTTGTATTACCTGAGGACTGCTGGGTTTTCTGAGGGCCTGTGAGGTTTGGTGGGGTTTTTTTTGTTTTTTTGGGTTTTTTTTAGAAATCAGAGAATTTTAATTGGAGAAGTAACAAAACTATAAGACATAGTGGGTGTAACATGGCAGAAGGTCTGGTGTTCTTCAGTAACTAGCCATATTTTGCAAAATTCTGTGTTTGTATTACCAAGCAAATGGGTTCCTCCCAAGTCAGCTTAGTCTTCAAGATGCAAATTCAAGACAGGCTTATATTACATGATCTAAAAAACAGCTTCCAGGATAGTTTTTAGCCTCTAATTTCTGGGTATACTTAATTGTAAAGAACATTTTTATAAGAAATGCATATTAAGAAAAATGCCAGTAATATGACTATTGAAATATAAGAAGATGATATTCCGACAGTATTCAAACACAAACCTGTAATTGCTTGAAGATTGTTCTCCTAATTGATCTGGTACACTAATCTGTCTCAGTTTCTCTATTAAACTTTTACTCTTTATTTTATTTTGTGTAACTGTAACTATTTTCATCTATCTAACTCTCCAATTTTCCTTTCCCACTGTAGCAATAGTGCACAAATTTAATGAATAGGATAAAAAGTTCAAAAATTAAAAAGGTGATTCTATACTCTTTCAGTTTAAATTTTGGAAAAAAATACAGCTTTGGTTGCACTATGCAGATCTTGAATGAGATAAGAGGTTTCAGGCAGCATTCTACTCTTGCTAACTTTTAATCACAAGAAAGATAAAAATACAGATAATTCTGTAGGTGAAGGGCAAGCCTCAAAACAGTTAATTCAATAATGAAAGAAGGTTTTACACTTGTTTTCTTAGTTAAGTTCCTACAGAAATAGAAGTCAGCAAATATTAACTTCCCTAATAGATATTTAGCAGAGTATAGTTGTAAAGTCCATATATTTAGTTTTTTCTTTGAGAAATCTCAGCCCAAAAGAGTTCATACCCATCTTATACTATATATTGTTATATATATGAGGCTTTATTATAGTTACTCATAGCTCTTTTTGATTGACAATTGAAGTGTTTGGGTCTGAACCCCAGGCCTGAATCAAAGTTGACATATGGTTGATTCTTAAAACCAGACAGAAAATTTTTCAACAGCAGGAGAAGCCTTCATCTTGTTTTTTCTCTCAAGGCCTGTCCAACCCTGGGAGAAGACCAATCAGAAATTTAGCACCAGGTGCCATGCATTTGAAGTTAATAGTATAAGAGCTGGTTCTGCTTGTAATGAACTTGAGAAGTTGAGTTAGATGGTGTTTCATTGTTACTGGAAGGGTTCCCTGACCGCTGTAACTGGAGTTCCCAGTAATGGTGGGAGAGGACTGGGGGTTGGACAGAAAAAGGATGGTGTAGCTGGCTGGTGGTGCATCTCCTTGGCAAATTCGTTGGTGGCTTTGTGATTGGAGTTTTGACTTGGCTTATTCCTTTCTCCTTTATTGGATCCCTGGCTTGGCTTACTTGTTACTCAGTTACATTATCTACTATGAGCAGTTATATTGATTTGTTTGTTCCCCCTGCTGCTAACCATGTCATATTTTTTCTATATTCACTGGAATTGCATAGCTAAGTCTGTTTTCTGCTGATGGCTATACCTTTTATGATGGGCCACATAATTGGCAAAACAACAATACATAGATTTAGGTTTTAATAGATTTTAACAGGCCTTGGGTTTATGTTTCTTGGTTTTATTTCCTGACAGGATGGGAAGGCCTCCATTGTGAGTTAGATGTTGATGAGTGCATATCCAGCCCCTGCATATATGGCATCTGTGTTCAGAAGGACCCTGGTTTTGGTTATTCCTGTTTTTGTAAACCAGGATTTGTGGTGAGATGGTGACGTTCTTTCTTCTCCTTCCATTAATCTGAAATTTCATTGTTGCGCAGAAGATACTGTATGTAATCCCTTTCCTTTTTAACCTCACTCTGATAAAATTTGGCTGTTCTGAAAAATACAATATCTGAGTAACTATTCTTTGGTTTTGTGTTTTATGTTTTTGTTTTCCTTTTTTTTTTTTTTTTGTTTTGTTTGTTTGTTTTTTACTAGCAGGAGCTTTAATATTCCAGATAAGTTACTACCTCGTATCCACAAAAAGTGGAAAAATGAGAGTGTATATAATGGCTTTGTTAGTCATCAGGGTACATTAATATATTTTTAAACACTAATATTTTTTTTACATAACAATTAATATTTCTATGTACTAAGATAACTCATATTTAAAAATTTTGCATACATACAGATATTTGAAAACAAGTTCCCAGAAACTAAATCAAATAATTCCTTTGAATGCTTGGCCCTGTAGGCTTTGTTCCTGTGTTTTATTCCTTCTGTTTAACGTACCAAAAAAAAATTTGTGAGTGGCTAAATGCCAGTGCTGTATTCATCTAAGGCTGAAATTTCCATGCTGTCACCACCTTTTTATGCCAATTCTTTCTGTAGTTGAAGACATGCAGTTGGTAACTACAATATGAGCTTGTGCTTTACAGTGGGCACCATTGTTGCTTCCCAAAGTCCAGAGCAACTGCTCATCACACTTCAGGTTTAACTTAATAGTATCATTTAATACTTTGGGGTTAGTAACATGGAGGGAAAGGAGGACATGATTGATTGGTTTATTTACTCATTTTTACTTCAGTAATTCTTATCTCTACAACTCCAATCCTGAAACTAAGTACCTTTTCTCAAAGGTAGTCAAGTGATAAGTGATGTTTATTTTAACATGTATACACTATTTATTTGGTGTATAGAAGGAATAGATTATTTCAAATAAGATTCAGATTTACCTTCATAGATACTCTGTAACCAAGACATAAAAAAAAAAATTAGTCACTTTCCAGATGTTAGACAGTTTGAGGGCTCCTTTCTGCAGCAGTAGATTCTTATTTACAGTCAATGAGGGGAAAAAAAAATAGCAAAACAATGAAATGGAAAAAACATTTCTAAAAAGTGAAAAAAAAACTATCTTCAGTTCTCTTAGGTACCATACTAGTCTCTGTCCATGCCCATTCGCTCAAGGAGATCCCCAGTACATAGTAACACATGTCAAGGAGCACAAGTGTCAAGTCTGCTGCTCCACAAGGGAAGGTAAGCCAGGAGCCAAGGACAGCAGCAAGGTAGGCAGGAATAATGACCTCACAGGCAAGGAGTGGAGTCCCACAGTACCTGAATATGGATAGCAGAACAAGATCAGTCACAGTGGTAAGCATTTGAAAGGTTTTTCCAGAAGTCAAATTACTGCCAAGCAAGTCCATGACCACAAAGCAGACCTAAGGTTAAGTCAAGAAGTCAAGGTAGCACAGCAACTTCAGAATCAACAAAGTACTAGGCTTGCTATAGCAGGCTTTAGCCTTACTGCAAGCTCAGTTAAGGACCATAGGCAAGGGCCTCAACTTTACCACAGCTTAGTGTTAAGGCAGCTCCCAGACCAGTAACAGATGCTCTCTGTTAATCCTTACCCCTCACCCACCCCCCCCAAAAAAGGGAATAAGGGAAAGATACTTATCGATTAGGCAAGAAAAGTAAACCAGCTTTAATTCTACTACTAATGACAGTAGTAATAATGATAATAAAGTAGAATATGTACAAATATATACAAAACTGGTATTGACCCCAACTGTGTGTGTGGGTGCCCCCCCCCCCACTCCCGGCAATACGTCACTGTCACCCCTGGCTGGGGAGCAGCCCCTGGGCAAAAGTTCCAGGCTGGACTCAGCCAGAGATGGCAACTGGGTACAGGAGCTGGATTCTGGAACTTGGTTCAGGAACACAGGACTTGGGATCAAAGGTGGGATGGATGAAGTCCTCCTTGGATGCCATCCACTGCAGGAGCAGCCAAAGCCAGGAAAAAGGCAGAAGGGCGATAGAAGGGCTTGCCCCTCCTGATCCTTCAGCTTTTAGACTATGACAGATATGGGAAGGAATACCCCATTGCTGAATCTTAGGGTCCTTTGTCTTCTCCACTCCTTCCTGCAGGTGTGGCTTTACTTTCTGTCCCACTCCATGTGGGATACAAGCTTAGCAGTGACCTTGGTCTGCACACCAATCCCTGGCAGTAACTCTAAACATGAAGTGTTATCACTGCTAGAAACAGACACTGTCTGTGAAAAAGTGCTGCTAACTTCAGACAAGGCAGTTAATTAGAAGAGCTTTAGCTGAAAAGTTAAATCATTGAACAGAACCAGCTCTGTTGTACCCCAAACCAGGACAAGCTTCAATGTAGATTCTGAGCTGAGGTATGCATGCCCCAGATGAGACATATCTTTCTCACAGCTTAGCTCTTTTCAGCAGCCTGATTTGAGGTTGCACAGCTGCACAAAATCAGACAGGTTGCTAATACTTTGGGCATCAATGGAGATGTTGCAGAGATGCACTGTAGAAAATTATAAGGCTGATCAGGGCCTTGACAGCAAGCCGAGTCATCTTCCTGAGAAGCTCAAGTAGTATTGGACCTAGTAAGAGCTCTTGGGATATATCATTCATGACAGATCTCCATCACGGCCTCACGCTGCTCATCCTTGACATAACCCTTTGAGCCTGGCAGCTCAGCCAGTTTTCACAGTCCATCTCACCATCCACTCATCTAGACCATACTTTGTCAGCTTGTCTGTGAAGACATTATAGCAGAGTGGTGACAGCCTCACTAAAGTTGAGACAGATGGCATCCACTGCTCTCCTCTCATCCACTGAGCCAGTCATATCTATAAAGAGGGCTATTGGGTTGATAAAGCACTCTTTCTCCTTCACAGCTACTTACCAACTACTCCTAATCACCCTTTTGATCTTCATGTGCCTAGAAATGGTTTCCAGGTGTCATTGTCTTATCAGATACCCAGGAATTGAAGTGAGGCTGGCTGACCTGTAGTTCCCTGGATCTTCCTTTTCACCTTTCTTGAAGACAGGAGTGATATGCTTTTCTTCCAGTTACCAGGAACTTGTCCCAGTTGCAGTGACTATTTGCCCACATTTTTGTCAAATCTGTAATTTACTGTAAGGGCTTGGTAGGTTGAAAATAGATTTTAATAGTGTGTATAGCCTGACTAAATTTAATGTCAGGCTATCCTAAGAAGGAAGAGACTAGCTATAAGAACGTTTACAATGTTTTTGTAGGGTGCTTTTTACAGAGTACAATGGGTACCCTTGATACTTTCCCCTAATCTACAGTAGCTGCTCTTTATTTGTCTTCAAAAGTAGGCTGGCATTCAAAACAAGGCCAGGTGATGAAGGATATGTCAGCTGAGGGACACAATCTTTTATACAGAAAACAATCAAACTCTCATGTTAATATAATTTTGTTCATTAAGTATTTATACTTGTCCCACATGAACAACTGTAATGGAAATCAATTACACTATTTTTTTTAGTATTTGTTTCTCACAAAAATAATCTTCTGAATACCAAATAAGAATACCAATCAGAGAGGAAGCTTAAAATCTTGTAAAGGAATTATTTTTAACTCAGTGAAAAATGAATTGATACAAGTCATGTTGCATGACACTGTAGGGACCAAAACTACAAATAAGTCCAAAAATGGGTTAAAAGGAAGATAGGTTCATTGTTATTCAAATTACTCTTCTGAATGTTGCCCTGGCTTAGGGAGTCTTTGCATTACTCATTGCCAGAATTGTAATGGTGTATTTGTTGAATTATCAGATGCAAATTCTGCTTGATTTCTGTCTGTATTCTTCCCCAGGTATTCATATATTGCTCACTGATGATGGAGCTAGATAGATATTTGACCCACGGGGACAGCTTTGCTATAAGTACACATTTTGGGAGTTAACTGTACCTATGCTGCTGAAGAAACTCTTAGAAAAAGTGGCAAACCTTTGAAATAGCTGCAATTTAATTTAAATTTAAATTTGTCTTTGCTTTTATTACATTATCCACTGTTCCCTCTTCAGTCCCTCCACTATACTTTAGCAAACCCACAAGAGAGAAAGAAAGCATGGGGGAAAAAAAAAAAAAACAAACCACAGAAAAACGTCCAACATACCTATCTTCAATATGGAAGATAAGGAGTTGGGGTCTAAACATCTCACGATGTGTTTGTAGTAGAACCCTGGTGGGTTCTGGTTCCTAACCATGAGTAAGCATAAGGATGGAAACAGAGGAACTCCCAAAGAAATAGGTATTCAAGGTATTCCAGATACAGTACATGTTAAGTAAATCTTCTGTAGTCTATCTATGTAATGCTCTCTGAAGAATGGGCCATAAAGTATGGATCATCCAGTTTCTCATAAATTTTGAGAAGAAAAGCATAGTCAGTGTCACATGGAATAAACATTTACTTCTTAAATGGAAACATACATAAACACATACCTACTTCTAAATACAAATCTGCACCATTTGCCTGCATGGAAACTGTTAAACCATTTACAGACGCTTTCAAAGCTATCAAATTTATCAATTACTATTTAATGTACCCTTCACGCTCAGTGGAGGTTATCCACATCTGCTTTGTTTCAATGAGTCATAAAATCATAAGCAAATGCTCTTTACCATTACATGTAGTAGTAATAAAAATGCACTAATTTGTTACAGGGAAAGTCAGAACAAAATGTACATTTTATAGGATTAAGAAAGGTTATTAGACAGAAATATTATTAACTCAGCTATGTATGGAATTAGAAGAGAGTAAGGAGGAAAAGTGTTGTGGTTTTTTTTTTGTTGTTTCATCACTGTATGGAAATCTGACATATAAACTGCCCTACTGTTCCTTTGTACTTTAGAATACCTATACAGCAACTGATTTTATAAGACACCATAAATTTACCAGATAGCTCATCTGGTTGCCAAAACAAATTAAGATTCATTGAAACAAGCCTAGATGTATCTAAATAATTCAAAACCCCTCAAATTAACCTCTTTCATTTTAAACACTGAATGACTTAAACTACTTGTAAGAAAGGTAATTTCAGTTTGTCTGCTCTTCTGCCTCTTTCTCTCTTACATCTCTTATTGTTTCCTAATATTAGAGATAGATTTAATAGAGCTCATAGAAATCTCAGAAAATGTAAGTTGCTTCAAGTTCTGTGTCAATAGCTAGCCAGGTAGACAAGACAGACTGTTTAAACATTTTTTCCGAGGACAAGTGTGCAATAAGCACATGATTATTGAGTACTAGGGAATTTACTTGGATTTTTTCTTACGTGTACTTGTGCTGTAGGAGAATCTTCCATTGGAAATTACATCATGATGATATGTTGTCAGAGAGTCATGTCTTTCAGTCATGACATTGTGCACATATTAAACAGCTATCCAGATATGTAGGATCCTTCTAGTTTAGCTAAATTAGCTTTATCTCTTCACATAGCCCATCAGTTCGTTACAACAGAAGTAAAAGTAAAAAGAGTCTGGGCCTGTATTCAGCATATTTCACACTTCAACAATGCCTTTAATTCACATCATTATTGCTGTAAAAGAAATGCATTATTTCTTGCATTTTAACAGACCACTGAATATGATATTTTTTTTAATTTATTACTAGGAAGGATAATTCAGTCTTCCCATGAATTGTTAGTCATGATAAAAAAAAAATAAAAAGTGAGTTCCAGGTCCAATTTGAGGCTAGCACTACTCTTTTTCTTTTCCAAGTGTTATCTGTGGACTTAATGTACTAAACAAGGTGATGTAGATTTGGTAACAACAGGCAGCAAATAACATTCTTTCTCTTTGTATACCAAGCTCAGCAACTTGACAATCAGAACAAAACATAGGCTTTTAGGCAGCTCAGTCCACTGTACAAAGTTTTCTGTATAACTACATGATAACTGAAGAAGATTATTTTAACACCTTTTTATTACTAGTGACAATACTATCTCTGATACTTTGCAATTACAAATCTGTGGGGAAATTATTTTTACTGATAACTTGTAATACTAAGTCAGAGTCAAAACATCATTTAGGTAAACTTTAAAATCACTACTATACTATTAAATTAGCTAAGCAATATTTTCCACATGATTAGATGTGCTTTCAGTAGTGTGGAGAGCAAACAGCATTTTAGAATAAAAAGAAACAATAGTTTGAACTAGCATATTTGTAAAATACAAATTGTGTTTAACAATGGCTTTTTTAAAAACTCTCTTTCAGGGACGAAGCTGTGAGCTTAATTACAATGATTGCCTTATACAGTCCTGCTCCACTGGTTTTTTTTGTGTTGATGGAATAAACAATATCACCTGTTTACCTGTTATCCCCCAAAGCAAGAAAACTGTCACTGAAGTGACTGAAGTGTTTC
>NW_008607549.1:86348-88143 GCF_000691845.1 Merops nubicus | reverse complement strand
TGAGATTTTAGACAATGACCTTCTATCAGCCCTGGCTGTGTCTACAGAACTTTCATCTAAACATGCTTCTCCTGATTTTCATACACAAGAGGTGTCCCAAGGTAAGTAGAAAAATGTGTAACACATGTATCAAACTTGTCTCCTTTTTAATGCTTTTTAAATGGTAAGGATATTCAAAACAAATTAATTTTCTTATTAATAAATTTTTTTTCTATTTCCCTTACTACCTTCTCATGATTTAATCCACTATCCTTTGTTAACTGCATTTCAAGGTGACTGGAAAATTACTCTCTTCTCTCACTTTTTTTTTTTTTTTCCAGAATCTTACACATATTGTAAGGAAAGTTGCACTTTCTCTTAGATGTTTTCCAGTTAATTTTGCTAATATGTACAATTTCACGTGCTTCACATAGTGTTCAGCTTTCTCTAACCCTGATAACAATCTTCCCTTCTTCCTTGGCTAGTTAACAGTAGAAAGATAATTTGCCTGCTCTGTGGAGATTGTGGGTTTCCTTTCCTAGTTCACATATTTTTTAAGTGCTTCCCTTTCTATGCATCCAGGTGCAGGAGCAATTTCACTAAAATTATCTTGAAAAATCCCCACAACATCTCTGCCACTCCTAAATGCTTATAGTGATTATTTGGGAAGGCAAAAAAAATTGCTTACGCTGTTATTTTTAAAATATATGAAGAAAAATCAACACTGACACATGTGCAATATATTATTTTAAAGATCATATCTTTATTGTAGCCTATTTGTTTTACTAAAGGTAGTATTATACAGATAATATGTATATAAGGCAACCTCTTTACAGTTAGTTTCAGAATTTTTTGCTTATATACACTTTCAAAGAAATTACCTGTATAAGAAATAAGGTAGGAGTCCTGTTTTTTAGTTTGGATAAATAACTTTTACTGAACATTTGATTTCTGTACAAACCAGTCTTTTGGGGACATACTTTAGCTTTTGTTTATTCTTAATAGGTAATAATCCTACTTGATGTAAGCAATGACACTGAGTGAAATGTAGTTAGTAAATGCAGTTACATCTGTATGTCTTCAAAAATATGTCAGCGAGTTTGCTGATGGTCTCTGTGGATAAGATTAGTAATTCATTCATTTTATATTGACTCTCAGTGGCAGTTTGATTTAGAAAATTTAATACTTCTGAGCAGTGCTACTCGTTCTGACACTGGCCTTCATACAGAATATGAATAATGAGAGGTTTGCATTTATTCAGCTCCTGAGGTTACTAAAATCACTTCTACACTTTTATTAAGAATATGATTTACAGAGTTGTATTTGTCTGCTATGTAATACTTTGGTAAGATTAAATGAGGTTCTGGTGGCCATATAATTTGTTGCAGACTCAGTCCAGGGCCAAAGCTGTTAAATTTTCCTTTCTCTTATGTATTTTTGTTGTTGTTTTAGGTGTTTATTTTTCCTACATTTAATCCTTAAAGATCTGAAGAAGGCAGATGTTTTCAGCTGTGGGGATATTCTGACCATTAATTTGGCTAAACTGAGCTACAGAATGGGAGGACTAATTATTACTTGATAGTTTTCAACAGTATTCAGGATAGCAATCTCCAACAGACGTTCATACTTTCTTAGTTCTGCTGTTCAGGTCTCAATAAAAATTAAGTCAAATATTGCATCTATACCATATGTGGCTACTGATACTTCAAAGAATCATAGAATGGTTTGGGGTTTCCATAGATTTTAGGTCAAGACCTCTTCCCCAGCATAATTATTATGCAGTCTCATTTATCACTAGTTCCTTAACAACACTTTG
>NW_008607549.1:55661-86317 GCF_000691845.1 Merops nubicus | reverse complement strand
CTACACAAGTTTCATCATTAGAGCAGCACTAGACTCTTGCTTTATTGGCCACAGACATGAGTTCAGTAATTAGTAACATACCAGGGGCTGAAACAGAATTAAGTAGTGAGTCATTACTCTCCTATGGGTTATAGTTTATGACTGATTCTACAAGTGCAACTTCAGTTCTCCCTTGGTTGCTTCAAAAGCGTCCTGAAGAATTGTCAGACGTCTTTTCAGCATCAGAAGAGCAGTGGAGATTATAAAGTCCTTCAGTATTTTCTCATTCCCCTACTAAGATACGTGTTTGAAACCAGATATCTTTCCTTAGTTTAATAGTAAGTAATGAAACTCAAACACAAACATTTCTTCCTAGTAGATATCTGGCTATTATTGCTTCATCCATCAGCCAGAGACTCGCAAACATCCCAATCACAGTCTGCTGACTCTTAAGTGAGTTAAGCCAAATACATGCAACATGTTCTACAACTGGAATAAAACCAATGAATTCTTAGACCAAGTTCTGCATAGCAAACAGTTCCCATTTTATGAGATGTTTTAGGTGATATCGATGATATTAACCAGCTGGTACACATTAATGGGAGGTACCTCTATTACTTCTGGGTATTTATTTTCTCCACTGAGCAAAATAATCTCATCAGCAGAGTTCACAGGACTGTCATGCTTGCATCCTGCTACAGGAAATCTGCATCTCTGACTGATAGGACTGTCTGTTCTGCCTTTTCCTTCACAAGAATTAGATACTTATTTTCCATGTTTTGATTCATATAGGGTAGCTATTTTTCCTTCAAAGACCATCTCTTTACAATAATAATTTTCATCACTTGTATCCTTTAGAGACAAATGCAGACTGCCAAAATTAACTATTGTTGAGCAGCTGACAGCAGAGGAAATGCAACAACTGCTGGAGTCAAAACTGAATGAACCAGATAGGGAGATCTATCACTCATTAAATCAGGGTACTTCCTCAAATGTTCATCTTAGTAGCATATTTCAAGAACTACTTTAAAAGCTCACATGCTAAGTAGTAGTTCTGAGTTCAAAACACACCTACTGATAAATGCAGGTGAAAATCTTAAAATATTTTTAAAAATGATCTAGTAAAGTGTTCTTAATTTATATCTTCTGCCTACAAAAACTTCAGATATAAACTTATTCATGGATATCCTGAAAAACTGTCTTTATTCAAATATTCTAGTGATGAGTTACCTTACTTTGTGTGTGAGCTGACATATCCAGGTTGCAGGAACAACCCCAAAACCACAGCTGAAATGCAAAGAGTAAATTTATTCTCATTACTTCATGAACCAAGGGGTATCCACAACAGCACTCAGCAACAGGCCTGCAAGTGGGGATGCAGGTACTGCAGAGCTCCATCCTTGCTAGAGAGCCAAAAAGCTTTTGAATGTGCTGCTTTTTCTCCTGTATATCAAGGATTCTTGCAGGTGTAGTTTTTCACTGGGCTTATATCTTTCCCACAGCAGGGCAGGAATCTCAGACATGTTTGATAAGATGCCTCTGAGTCCTTCACAGACCTGTGTTATAGAAACACAGATTTTCTACCTGTCAAGCACACAAAATTGAGCAACAATTAGTGTGATATGTGTTTTTTGACACCCCAGCTGCAAGTCACTTGAGTGTGTTTACAATCCTCCTTGCTAATCTTCCGTCATTTTCCCACACTTGGTTTTAAATACAACGTTAGTGACGTAGCATTTATCTTCTCATGCCTGTTCTCCTGCTTTAAGTTCTGCCTTACGAGAATGTTAGCAATATTGTACTGAAACTTATGAGATGATCAGACACTACAACTGTGCATAATAAGGAACTCCTCATGAATCTAAGCACCGTTCTACCCGGACTTTACAGTATATCTGCAGCAGATTTGGTTTCTGGCCTTTATCAGCTGATGTTAATGGCTGAGTTTCTTATTTCTATTTAGACAATATTTTGAGGTGCTGGGGTGCATTTATACAAAGAGAAAAGTGTCTGTCAAGGTCACCAAGTGCTTGAAAGAGGTTTATTGTAATCAGGCAGCAGCCTGTTCAATGGATACAGCACCTGCTGCTGTACCTGACACAGATGGTTATTCTTCATGTTCTGCCACATAGGCTACTAGATCAATATAGAAGCAGGTTGAGGGCTGCTACAATGCTGGCAGGTAACCAGCAACTGAGCAGTTTCACTTCACTACAGTAAAGTTTTCAGAATTTCAGCTTAGCTTTCATCATACTTACACACAAATTCAGGAGGTATCTCTATGATTACAGTATATGAGTGTATGAGTATGATTATTAACATTTTTCAATGTAAAATAAGTATAGACAAAGTATTTTTTTATCTTTTGAGAGAATCATTTTTATATATAATTAACATGCCACTTCTCATTCCAAAATGAGGCAGATGACAGCCACACTTTTTGAAAATGGTACTTTTGTAAGAGCATTACAGCTCTTTCAGAAACAGTACTGTTTTGGTATTTAAAATATCATTTGTGCTGTAGGTTCTGAGAAGCCTAAAAAGATTAGGTTCCATTTTCTTTGAAGAACAGAAGACGAAAGATATGAGGAATTCCATGCAGTTGTCATTTTACATTTACATTTTAGAGCAGTTAGTGCAATTGCTGTATTTACTTATGCTTTGCTTTTAAACCCATATGTGGAATATATTAAAAATAACTTATAATTATCAACTTCCCTATTGTAAAATAACAAAGCTTTTAGAGTCCTAAGAACCCCCTACTAAGACTTTCTCTTGTTTTCTCTTTATTTGAAAAACCTATCATTTGCAATATGAGATGTACCCCAAAAGTACAGATTGCTCTTCAAAGACACTGTTACACACCCTGCAGTTAAGTAATCCTTGGGGATGATTTTGCATCATTTAGGATGTGTAAACACTGTCACTCCAACTGTTCCTTTTTCTTAGTGGAGGAAGTAAAGAGGTTCCTGTATGAAGCCCTCAAGCGAGTAACTGCTCAGCAGCAGGGATAAGTTCTGACAACAGCCACTGGGATCTGGACCAAAGAGAGGAGTACAACAGGAGGGATACACTGTTGGATTCTACTACAAGGTTTCTAGTCCTGCACTTGACAATTATTGTTCAAAAAGAGGCACCCACATTCAAATTCTGTTGCACAATGAGTACAAACTATGATAGCTATCATCCATCTAGGACTGGAGGGAAAAAAAAAAAAAAAAAAAAAAAAAAAATTTCTGAGTAACTCTGAGCAAATTTAACCTGTGCTGAAGTTTAAATAATGTGAATTCTCATATTTCCATCCTGTTAATAGACAAGAAATATATAAGGGATGAAAAGAGGGTGAAAAGAAAAGAGATACCTGAGATAGAACGCAGCATAAGCCAAAGTGGTTGCACAGTGAGGTAACAGGGGATAAGAATCAAGCAGGAAACTTGATCAAGAATATGACAGCATTCAACATGAAGTATTTAGGGACAGGACCTAAAATGTTACAACAGGTTATTGCTCCTGAAGAAAATTTGATTACCTATACTCTTCCCAGATTCCCTTCAATTTGTGCCAATGTTTTAATCCCCAAAATCTCCATATTTACTCTGGTGGAAGCAAGAGGCAGTACCTTCTCATGAGTAAAGCAGGAGTCCTCCTGCTTTATGTCATGTAGATGTGTTATTTTACCCTTTCAGTACCACTGATCTTAACAGGCTTGTAGAGTTGTGAGCATGAGTATATTATGCACCTCAGAACTTTGCCCACGAGGGTTGTCTTGTTTCAAGTAGCCAGTAAATCTTAGTGTGCAGTTATGTTAATCATAAAATGACTTCATAAGTCAATCCTATTTTTTTCTTTGATGTCACATGGGTCATTTTGTCATAAAGACTGAACTGATTGCTCAATGCTCTTAAGATAATTATTCCTGATTAACAGTATACTATCCCGTGGCCTGACTTGGCCTGGCCAACGACTTGTCATACATAGCTATTTTTTTAAATTTTTCCCTCTTAGTAGGTACACAGTGTAGAGCTGGAGCAAATTCTTTAAAGTATTTGTTGTCTTCGCTCTGCTTCAGAAGTTTAAGGTACTTTAAACACCTTTATATACCTTCTTCCTCATACTGCCAGTGTGTATATAACTAAACAGTTGATGATGAATGCCTGTCAGTACAAGAGGACAGATAGGATGGCTGAAGAAGTGTTGGAGCGATGCCTTTTCTGCATACCTGAATAGGTCAAGAATATACCAGGAGAAATGTTTTGCCTTTCTTTTTGGCTGGAAATAGCTGCTCCCCAACTAAAGGTTTTACCTTAGAGTTTTGGGGCATTATTTTCTGTTTTGGGGGCAGGGGAGGGGGGGAAAAAAAGTGGTCTAGCCTCTCTTGGTATAATTTATTGTAGTTTTATTGTAGAGGTTCCTTGTTTTTCTTCCAAGCTGAGCAGGTGCAGAACTGTTAATCCTTACTTACATCATTTGCATTGTAGCAAACTGTCATGTATTTCAAGCACTAAAGAAACTTTACATTGTAAAGTATCCAAACCATTTAATCATATGGCAATTCAGTCATGGTGTGTATCACAAGCAGTTTTTCCACTAGTAACTCTAAAGAAATAATTGAGAATAACTGTTTAGAGCTATCCAGTGTTCAGAATTTATTTAGTATTACAAAAAATGAGTCAGGGAAGTTTGGAGGGGATAAAATGTACTGAAGATATTCACTTTAGAAACATGAGTTAAAAGTCTGTCCTATCTTTCATGAAGCAAGAACAAAAGAATCAGAATACTTTTCTTTCCACAAAACAGCAATTGTCTTCCAGCGTAATGCTTCTACCACGAGTAGCAGTGTGTTATTTATTGTCTGTGCACTGTACTATTCTCCGTTTCTTCTGATTTCCTAGTTTACAGTCTGATTATTCAAATGTTTATGCTATTATCCTAATTTAGAGAATTGAGTATTGGCAAATATCCTAATATATAACATCTCTCTTTTTTTTTTTCCTACAAGAATACCAATATTCATGTCACAGTTTGTTCAGTCTTCTTAACGGTCTCTTAGAACTATTAAGCAAAAGGGAGTGTTAAACATACAATGCAACAGCACATTTAACAACATGTTTAATATATACCAAGATTGCTTATTTTAGTGCAATAACTGGGACTGGATAACATCTTAAAGGAAAACTTAAAACAGTGATTATCTAAATTATCTTCTGTGCTTCTGGTTTTAAAGATCCCATCTTCAAAATTCTAGGACATGAACTACTATAACAAATTTTCCTATTTCCTTTTTTCTTCTTTTTGTATACAGATACCATCACTTACACACTTATTTTTCTCTATTCTCTTTAGAGATAGTTTCCTTGGTAACATTAATTTTTAATGCATACAGTCATTTAATATTTACATAAGGATGGGGATGCTGCAAAGAAGTTTGAAGATCATTGTACTTCAGGTTAGGATTATGAAATATGAGCTATCTTTGCCTCCAATATTGTCCATATATCACGTGTATTTCTGGAATGAATGGAATTTTACTTAATGAATGCTTCTAATGGATGACTTTGAATATAATTATCTTTGTAAATATTAGTAAAAATAATAGTTTCTCTGTTGGTGAGAGGAATGTAATTGCTTTTATACTTTAATGTAAAAGCACTTTAAGGGAAGTTGAATTTGAAACAAGAGACAGACAGAAATTACTGGTAGTGGGGAAAGAAATCTAGATTTTTTTTATTTTTTTTTTTCCGGACATATGGCAAATCTTAAGTTCTACTCACACATAGATACAACTGGGTAAGAGTAATTTCTGAAAATATAGTGTTAGGACTTCAGATCGGGGAGACCCCTTCCCCTCCTCTCCCCCTCCTCTCTTCATTTCCCTCTCATTTTGCTATTGGATTTTTCATCTCTCTTTCTCTCAAAGTTCTCTCTTTGTGTCAGTGCAAATAAATTTAGCCCACATGACTAGCCCACCTATCTCTGTATCACAACATTCGGAAGAGGAAGAACTTCTACTAGTTTGGCAACCCTTAATGCAGCTTTTAGCTGTGTCCATACATCTGGTAAACATTCTGCCTTGATTTCTATGAATATAGTTATAACAGAGATTCTTTCAGGCCATTACACATTTGTTTTTACTAAATGTATTTTAGTATTTTGGAATTCAAAATAGAAAATCTTGAGTTTTGAAAATCTTGAGAATTTAAGACCTGCATTATTAGCATTAGAAGCAACTTGCATTCCCTACCTTTATTTTTTCATTAGTTTATATTAAAAAAAGAGTAGGGAGGTAAATTTTTTATACATAGATCACATTTCTGTCTTGCATACTTCTTTTTCAAGACTCTAGAGTGGGTAACTAACAGTTGTTTTTATCATTGGTAGTTTTTTAAATTTAGAAAACACAAAAGTCCCCATTGAAGCTTCAGTAGAATATACTAAGATTAGGATATTGTAAGTTATTTTTACCAAAGAACATTTTATTTAAAAATAATTACTATGTTATTGTTATACTAACTGCTGAAAATGTCATCTCCCATTTGCAGGGTAAGCAAGTGTGGATCGTACAAATTATACAGATGCTCTTGGACTTAATTTGGAAAAGCTGCTAAAACACCCCTTTCACTAAACATCCTCAGTATAAACATTGCTCTCTATATTTTGGAGCTATTAAAGCTTAATCCACTATGTTTGTAATGGATGGTTAGTCATTGTTCTTTACTAATTTCAGATGAAAACATTTCAATACCAACACTTACTGCAGCAAAGAACTTCGGTTATACTAATAAAGCATTAACTTGATGACATTATGAAGTATCCACTCATAATCAACAGGATCATTACAAAATTTCTGAATATTTTCTTTCCAAATCTTTGCTTTTAAATAATGCCCTACTTTAAAAATTGCTTCTGGTTTGTGGTTGCTATATGCAGCTTTCACTTAACAAAAACTTAAAATACCTTTATTAAGCAAGCATGATATAGACTTAGTAAGATTATTCTTGGTAACTGTTTCATTCAAATTGGTGTTAGAAAAAGACCTTTTAAGAGTGGAAAAAGAATCAATAACAATTCTTCAAGTACTGAAGTATTTGACTAATCAAAGTGTAATCTCTTGAAATGCAATTTGCTGGACATAATACAGCATTGGCCTAAGAGATGTAAGCAACTGCATATACAGGTGCATTGCATCCATGGAAATGAAGCAGATAAACAATTCATCCTTCTACACCATGAGAGGTAATTTTATTTCATAGATCAACATGTTTTCCTTTCCTAAGAGATGACAGATGATGAGGTGAGAAAAGATTTCATAACTGAAAGTCTCAGCAGGCTCTAGGGAACAACAATGCACTATTTCAAAGAAAAAAATATTCTAATGCACCCCACCACTGTTCACTTCTTGATTTCCTTATATTCAGATGCATAACTCTATAATGCAAAGTTAAAAATAAAATTATTAACTGAACTTTGAAATAACATTTTCCATTTAGGAAAAGCTATTAACTTTATATTTACAATCATTTTAGTACAGCTGTTATGTAAATTTTATTTTTAAGTTCAAATATTGCATTAAATTATACATCTGTTCTGGCTGCAGAGGACATTGATTTCTACTGGTATAACAGTGGGCAGGCTGCACATGGATCTGCTCATCAATACAGAAAGTTGTTGCCTGGGTATAACCATTTCAAAGGCCTTAGTTTTGCAGTGATGCCTTTAAAGGGTTTGTAAGTGGCAGGTTGTTAAACACTCAGCTCTTCTTTTTTTTTTTTTTTTTTTTTTTCCTTCTTCTTCAGATCCTAGTCAGAAATTCTCAGATTAAGAAACGAAAGTTTTTAAATGGCATGGGAAAATCAAGGAGTTATACTGAGTGACATTTCAGAACAAACTGCCTTTGAATAGTGTGGGACTTGCCTTGTCCCTTTTGCATTTTCTTTAATTTTTTCTTGAAATTAACAGAATTTAGGTTGACAGTTAAATCAAAATTCTAAATTTAAAGATAAAACCAAAGAAAAAAAAAACCCATTGATTAATTTAAATACCATGGTAACTTTCTGAGGAAGAGCAAGAAGGTTACTGTCTGATTAGTACAATCACATTGGCTTTTATTTAAGACTAAATGTTTTTTACAGTGGAAGTATTATTTCAATTACACTCCAAATACTCAACCTCAGCCTATGACTGAATAAAACTTCTGATCTTACAGATTGCTGCAATAAACCTGTATGTCACACTAGCATATGTTCTAAAATTTACTGTAACTAACATGAGAGATATGATCAGGGTAGTAATTGGAGGGTTTTGTATGTTAACTTTTGGTCACCTAAGATTTCCCTTTTAAAGACTAAAGAGACCCTAAAAATGTATGCACATAGGTGTAGGCTCATCAAGAAAATACTTATTATTAGCATCTTATGCTCTGTTCCTTACTAGACTTTAAATTGGATTCTATATGTTACCCTAGGTTTCAAGAACATTGTACCCTGGAAATGGGAAGGAGTTGTTTCTAAAACATGGATGAATTTTTAGCATTATTCTTTGAAACAAATTTTTGTAGATGAATTATTAACAAATATGCACACATCTTTTGTCTAGCTGGTCCAGGAGTTGCCTTTGCTTTCTGTTCAGGGTTTTACCCATTGGCAAGTAACATCTATTGACAATGTCACCATCTTGCTTGGGAACTATGAAATTCATCTTTTCCTCTTAAATCAAGACAAGACATTTGCAAATACTGCTTTTCTTTAGTTTTTTTTTCAAATTACCTCTCAAATTAGGGTGGTTTAGTACTGTGGTTCCTTGGTTTCTTTTTTTGGTACTGCCATCTTTCATGTCCCAAACTTTGAATCCACTCCTCTGAGTATACCAACTGCAATGCCAGAAAGATAAGCTCTTTCTTGTCAATGTATGAAACGGAAGAGCAATTTCCCCTGAAAATGTGATTATTTGTTGATTATGAAGCTGATTATAAAAGTAGACTATATAACCAAAACATAATTCATTCAGAACTATTTTTCTATTCCAGTTTAAGAGAAAGAAGAATATCCTGAGGAGGACCATCAGTAACATTTTTTGTTCATAGGGAAGATACAAGCCCTCACTCCTGAACTTAATTATCTTCCTTTATGTTCCAACACTTAGATTTAGCAGAAAAAAAAAAAAGAGTAAACAGTAGCAGTGTATAGATTTTCTTAACTGCTGAAGCCTCTGGCACTGATCTAAGCACAAATGCATGGTTTAAAAATACTGAGAAATGTATTAAGGAGTTCCATTTAATAAAAGACAAAACCTCTTGCCTTAGTTCCTGAATTCTTACTGAACCTAAAAATATTTGAAAAGAATATGTACAATATCTGACTTAAAGTGCAAAGCTAGCTAGGGTGTCCACAGAAGTCATAACAGTTAGTTGCTATCATGATAGTATTCTATTTTGTATACTTTTTTTTCTAATAAAGAAAATAAAACAGTTTAAGAAACAGTAAGCATAATATAAGATGTATTTATTGAATATTCTAAACAAGGCAGTTGAATATTAAACTAAAATAAAACAAACACACATCTTCCACATATTTGCAAAGTGAGGGATTTAATGAGAGACTGTTTTTTACTGCCAGGGTTTGTAAATTATTAGTCACATTACATACAACATTCTTCTGAATGTGATCAAAGCCCAGTCTCCAGATTAGCTCAAGTCTGCCTAGTGTTTTGTTTGCATACCAATTGTGGTGCCTCATGGTGCTGATTTAAACTGCTGTCACTTTATCAGGTGTCAAATATCACAGTCTCGATGTATAAATACAGACCTAAAAAGAATGCAAGCATTTAGCATTCCTATTCAGTACAACATGTTGAAATATACCAGGGAAGGGTGGAGAATAGAACCTAGTCAGCTGTGACTCACCTGGCCCTGCTTTTTATTTCATTCACATTTGCATTTAAAATCCATTGATAATTCGTGGAAGCAGCCATGGAAGCAGGGACAGAGACGAGTAGTCTGTTCTTCTGGCTGTTCTAATCACAGGATTAGAAAGTTGGGTGCTTTCTTCTCTGACTATTTGTTCTTTTCTGCAAATCTAAAGCAGCTATGACAGAGATTGTCTGTCATTGAAGAATACTTAGAAACAGTCTACAAAATGTGCTAGGGGAAACTTGTATGGCTAAGTATTGTCCAAATTAAGAAACAAACAGACAGCAAATGCTGAAACTAGTGCAGGTTAAAAACGTAAGGCAGGTCAAAAAGGCTTTGAAGAACAACTAGCAAAATGTGTCTAATCTAATGACACGTTTTTCCTCTGTATTCCAAGGGCACAATGTCAGTGAGTGAGCCCACAAGGCTGGTAGATAAAGGTAAAAAAAATCAATAGATAAGCCAGGGCCATTACAGAGAAACTGAAATCAGTCTTTACATCTTCACACTCTTTATTCTGTCTTCACTTACATGAAACTGAGGAAGCATTTAAGATGGATCACTTCTTTGAGAGCAAGTCTTCAAAAGATCCTTTTGGAAAGTAAACTGCATCAATGATAGCTGAATAATCTGAGAAAATGAAAAATATCAATTTTCAATATATTCAATGCCAAGTCAATTGTTAACAAGAGATTTACTGTGATGCAAAAAAAAAGAAAGGTTTTAGAAGAGCTCCAGGAAACTGCAAGCCATAAGACCGATGTCCTGCTATATCAGATAAAGTAATAGAAATAATATTTAAGAGTAGAAAAGGTGAATACATGGCTAAATATGGTCTACTTAAGAACAGTCACCATATTTGGGTTTTTCTAAAGAGAAATTGTACCCTGAAATCTATTGGAAGGCTTGGAAGAGTCAGGACTGACAGAAGCTTTCTAAATATCCAGAAGGCTGCCGCTGAGTCCCATAAAACAGAATTCTAAAGAAAGTGAGTAGTTAAAAGGTAGGAAACAGCAAAACAAGCTAACAAGTTCTTTAATGGCCTGACAATGGAATAATCACTGCAATGAAAAACAGTTCAGTGAAGAAAACAAGTTAGTCAGTTGAAGAACTGTAGAAGAAAGAACCTTGTGACACTGTGGGACTGTATTATGAAATGGCATAATGAAATTCAGCATATGTCTGAAATGGTGCACAGATACAGTAGGAAGCTAAAAAAAAATCCTTAGCCAGTTTGCAATGACAGACTAAAGAGCAGTATTTGGGATTCATGCCTGATATTTATATGAAAATGTCAGCTCAGTACTGACTAACCATTAAAAACATCTAAAATCAATTGTTAGGAATTATTATGAAAATAAATGCGGGATTCTGTAGCATCAAAGATACAGAACAGGTGTTCTTACCTTGAATACTGTGTGCAGTTTTGGTCTTCCTGTCTATTTTTAAAGAGATATAATAGAATCAGAAATGGTCAGAGGAGATTATTTAAGTTATTAGTGTAGAAGCCTTCAAAGCTGCATCTGAGCTGAACAATACTAGGAGATTAGCAAAGCCACTCATATTTTTGATCTATTCTTGCCTTTCTGGAATCATTCATTTTAAATACTTCTGGAGAATGGGGACTTCTCAAATCAAAAAAATAAAGCTGTTGTCACATTTCTTATGACAGAATTTGGATTCTGGCAGAATTCTTGATTGGTTGTCATGAAACAATATTAAACAAAAAAACAGAACAAACCAGTTTTGCCTTGTCTGTCTTGGTGCAATTCAATAGCTGATTTATTTTACCTTTAAATGCCAAAATGCCAACATAGTCTGGAGCTTTTATGTTAACTTTTTTTTTTTTTTTAATATATATTTCTACTTTAAAGAAGACTTTCAAACTGTTAATCTTTATTTCTGATACTTAGTCAATACTTTTAAGATTGTTGCAATGCTGCTCTGAACAATGGATTATATCATCCTTCTCCATTCCTCCCCTGCATTTTTTTTTTTTTTTCCATGTGCAGTGCAAAGAAGCCATAAAATCTATTGAATTCTATTGCTAGGGACAACTTTTGAAATGAGAATTTTCACAGAGACAGGCATATGGCTTCTTTGTCTCACATGTTGAGTTCTGCTCTCTTGCAGCCCCTGGAGTAAAAGTTTCCAGCCTAGAGTTATAACGTTTTGCAAGAACTTGGAACAAGTATTCCAGGAAACTTGCTCTTAACCAACACAACGAGAAAGAAACTGAAAAGTGTGTCATGAAACCTGGGATTTATTTTAACTTCCTTTTCTAAAAAAACTTGGTCTTGCTAGAGAAACAGAGCTTAAAAGTTTGGTTTCCTCATGACAGCAAGACTGCAGTATTTGTCCCAGATCTTGACAGTTGTTTTGAAACACAGTTAATGTCAAAAAAGCTCACACTATCTTTCTCTGCTGAAAATCCTATAGAATAGTTTTGTCTGGTGGTAGAGGAATACACAGAGTTAACTACGGCAGAGCTAATAGAGCAAATGTACCACATGAAAATATTCAATGCAATTTTGGTCAAAGTCACAAATTAAATATGCAAATTAACCTTTTTTTAATTTTTAATAAGCAACAAGATATAATTATCATTGTCAGATTGGAAAGTTGCAGTATCTACATTGGTTTAATGATTTGTTCTGAAATTGTACTTGACAGTTGAGGTGAGTAAACCTTGATACATAAATCATAATGAGCATTTGGAATTCTCTCAGGTTGATTACAGAACGGTAGATTGAAAGGGCTTATTCAGTCAAACATGAGTCTGTTCTTTAATATTTGGAGATTTCTACCAAAATCACTTTGGAAAATGAAGAACAAAAGGTGTTGTTTTTTTTTTTAATTAATTACTTCATTTTAGTATTTAGTTAGAAGAAAGACTTTTGCCATGTGTTTTGCTTTTAACATCACCTAAAATAATGTGTAGTTCCGTAGGCAAAGGTATTTAGATATAGATCTGAAATGTATGTCTATCTTCCTAGTTAGGAACGTAATCAGTACATATGTTCACACCTAAGAGAACAGTCCTGTGTTCCCACTCTTCCAGTATTTTTTTTGTGCATTTTATATTGAAAAGTTTGCCCATTGTCTGTCTTTATTTCATAATGTGTTTCTGCTTGTCAAGAGACTGTAGTGCCAAGCTTTATAGCTTTTCTTTGTAAACTTTTAAACTGCTTTACTTTTCAAAATTTTAGTGTTTGCTAACTTGATGGCACAGACCATTAATTGTATATTCTGGATTACAGTAGTTTCACATTTTTGGTAGGATGGATGAGAAGTATCCTTATAATCTAACCACTTCTACCACCAGGCAGAAGGCATGTATTTCAGTACTTTTAGGCTGTAAATGGCCTAAAATTCAAGGGCTGAAATTAGCTGAATGCATGAGCAATTGAAGCCAAGACATCTGCAGAGTAATGACTCTGTTTCACTCTCCAAATAAGTGATGCAAATCCTCCAAATACAAAAGTGCTCAGAATGCCAATAGTGCTAGGCCCATGCAGTAGCAAAACATGATTACTAAATCTCTCAGGTTGGGGAAAAAGTATCAGTAGTTAGTCATATTGGTTTTCTGTACTCTGGGAAAAAGTGTAGTAAACCCTAATCATCTTACTCATTACTATGTTGTATTTCTTGAGTTATTAAAGTTTGTTCTTTATCAGAAAGGTACACATTAACCTGAACTTGGCTTAAACTGAATGTTACATTGAAATAACACTTTAAGTAAAATAGGTCATTTCTCTCAATACAGAAATGCTGGTTTAGGCTTTGAAAATATGGGGCATTTATAAGCATTGAATACCGGCCATATAGACATATATTTGAAGAATAAATTATTTTTTTGCTAGGGATCAGTGAGAGTTTCTTAAGAACCTCTGTGTTGGTGTGCAATACAGCTTTGCTCTGTATTTGTCATATCTTTAATGTTCCATGAACACTTAAGTTCTTAATAACTTTTTTTCAAGGGTAAAATAGAACTATGTGGGAAAGGTAACAGTATCTTAGCATAAAACATGAAGATGCTTCCATCTTCATGCCTCCATATGCCATATGGATGCCTCCATAACCCCAAGAAAGCCTTCTGTCATAACTCTTGCCTTTCTGAATCCAGAAAGCATAGTTTTAACATGTAAACTGATACACGAAAACCTACTTTGTAAAAAACCAACCTTTGTAAAATCTACCACAAAGTTATGGGCTTTAGCAGTAGAGGAAAAGTGGAAAACATAGACAGGGAAACTGAGTTTAAGCAGAAATCTGGGTAGAGAAGAGAATAAGAAAGCTGGGTCGTGGAACAAAGTGAAGAAACGAGAGCTGGTTTTGTGGTTAAAGAAAATGCAGGGACTGATAGAGAATAGGTGGATGGGGGATGGAATGAAGACAGGGAATCAGGCTCTTGTACTGGAGCTGGGCATACTCCTGAGTTGCAATAATCATAGGAAATGTCAGGACACCAAACATTCATTTGAACAGGAACCAGGAAAGGCAAAGTAGGAGGTCTAAATAGAACACTTTGCACTAATTTGGATTAACTTTTACTTAATATAACCAATGTTAAATGTGTGGACTTGTATGGACTTATAAATTTATGAAATAATAGTGTTTATGGTCTTTTTTAGTTCCTTTCCATCAATTTTCTTTAAAAATATTAATGTCTGCCGGGGTCTACTAATAGCTTGGAACAATAAGTAGAGCATGATCTTGTCTGCAATTATGTCATGGAGTAAATGCTCTATTCATATTTTCTGAGGAGAATCCACTAACGTGCCTATCATTTTGCCAGGAGAGAGACAAAGTGCTGTTTTTTGCAGTGAATTGAAAGCTAAGCAAAAGGCTGAGAATGGGGATGAAGTTCCAATGTAGGAGAGAAGGTGAACAGTGCATTTTTCTTGGCTGGGGAAAGGCGACTTCCACCACACCATGAGACAAAAACAGGACACAGTAAACTTAGAGATGCTGTTACTTTAACACTGATGTAGGGCTTTGTTATATTTTTATGTAAAGTAGAATTATGACTGGAGAAATGAAGGACGGACTACTTGAAAGCACAGTTGTATAACGCTTGGTCTTACAATAACAGACTCTCTCTGGAACTGATTTTTATAGTTATATAAGAACTATGAATTTTTATGTCCTTTAAGGTTTATGTAGTTTAAAACTTAGAGGTTAAGCCTGACAGCAAGAATCTCTGCATAGTCTTTACTGAGTTCCCTAGAAAAAAAAATTTACTGTCCCCACTAAAGTACAGCTATGTCCCTGATCCTTGCTTTTCTCAGATATCTCTCCTCTGTTAGTGTTACAAATTCCTTGCTTGCAGTATCTCTTGCTCTGTTTATCTCAGTGGAATAGCTTTGCTTTTGAGGAAGAACCATTCTCCTTCCCCAGCTTGAAGTGTTTCTGCTCATCAGTAGTGCAGTCGATGGGAAAAAGCAAATGGATATTTCTTCTTTGCTGCCGAGTGTTGTAGTCCTTCTAAAGGTAGACTGTGCACAAACAAAAAAGATAAAGCCTCTGTCATCACTAAGTTCCACATTTCAAAGAGCCTATCCTTAAGTAAAGGAAACTTTGGCTAAACTCCTTTGGAGATAGAGAGTGAAGGGAAAGAAAGTGAATGTCAGGGAAATAAGATAAATCTTCACTGACTTTAATGAAAAGACCTATTCATGTAAGCAATCAGTGTGGAAAATGCTGCAAAATACTGGACCTGGAACTTAAAGTACTCTGGGGATATTACAGAGTGAAAAGGAGTAGAATTTAGATGTGTTTTGACTTACGAGCTGTGGATTGAAACAATATATTATCTCAAGAGGATGTCTTCAGTGGTATGTATTCCTGCAGTCAATGAGAAGTAGTGAGTGCTCTATCAGCTTACGAACTTATTAATTAATGCTTCAAAATGTAACTGTTTGTAAAATGTCAAACAAAACTAATCTCCCCTGACACTGAAATGTTATTCTCAACAACTTGGGGGGAAAAAAAAAAAAAGCCCTGCTACATATTGAGATTGTTTTAAGAGGCACAGCAGTTAATTTCAGAGCTGTGAAATACTGATATCTATACTCTAACCTTGAGATCCAGCAGAAAGCACATTTGTATTTTGCTTTGTTAATATCCATTGACTTTATGTAAAATCAGTGGATATAATAGTAGAACTTGATCAAAGAGTATTTGTGTAAGTATTTAGATTCTGTTTGTACTAGTATATGGGTGTATAAAGGATAAACTGTCGTTTGTGCAAACATCCAGACAATCAAAAAACCCACTCATATGGGTGCTGGTTGAAGAAAGCATAGTGTCTGTACCTGAAAAGAGCTGTTAAGAATTCCATTAATTTTTAAGTAACATTTTGAGTGTTACTTGTGTAATGTTCAATTTCATTAGAGACAATACTTGAGCCAGCCAGTTGCCAATTGCCTATTTTCCACTGCCCAGTGAGTGATACAAGGTTTATTTTTTTTCTTTTTGTATTTCAATTGTCTACCTAGTTCCAAGGAGATTTAGTTATTTGTGTTTCAAAATCACTGTTTGAATAATGGCACATGGATGAGAAAGGATTAAGAAGCTATCAGTCTTAGTTGTCAACAAATTATATTGACAGATAGTAAAATTCTATAAGAAAAGAACATGAAGTTGAAAGGAAGTTAGTTGCAGGGGTTTTTTTTTGTTTTTGTTAATTGACCCAATTTTCTGGCAAAATTTATTTTTTTAATAGAAAACAAAGAATACAAAAACCTTTAATATATACTGACTTCATTTTTTACCTCATTTTTCACAAGCAAAAAAGGAAATAAACTTCCCTTCTTATAACTGCAATATTATAATCTCTGAACACCATAATTTGTTGGTTGCTTAAAGGTGAACTTGCAATTGCAAGCAGTAGTGGTTTTTTCTCCCTTTTCACAATTGCAGAATGAATTAGAAAAAGAATACTCAAGGAAATCTAGTTCTTAGTATTGATTTAATCTATATGAGGTGATATTTACTCTGGTAGATCTCAGTATCTTTATAACGTAAAAAAAAAAATAATATGTGATAATTCGTGGTATGTGATGTGAAAAGTATTCTAAATTGTAAATAAACTTATTAACATTCCTGAGTAAGAATGCTTTGTAGATTCTAACTTCTAAAGGCTTAGCCGTTTTGTATTTTAGTAATTGTATTTTTTTTTTTTTTAAAACATCATTTATTTCCAACAGTATTGGCAAAGGTTGTATTTAGTGTAGTTTTTCAAACTTTAAGAAGTCTACTTCACATAAGGCATGCAACAACTCTGATAACCTGAGTGATAAATTTCAGTTCACCATTCTTTTTCTCAGATTACATCTCACTGTATTTTTAAAAAATGTATTTTAAATCTTAATGTATTGGAGAATAACCATGCTATTGCTTAGGCACAGAAAGAGGTAAAGTGAACAGGGAAATTTGAGGGATTTGTGTGCTTGATTCCTTCTAGATAGTTAGACATGGTTCCATGAATGTAGTGGACATAATGTTGCATACTGCTCCAAATATTTTCTATTTCTCTGTTGGCTCAGCCAGCTTACATTTCCTACAATAGAGAAGAATATTCATAAAGAAAGATCTGTCATAATGATGCTGAACAGCATATGAAATACTGCAATTGCAGTAACTTAATAAACAATTTTCTGGTTGCAAAGATACCCAGTAGAAGCTGAACTCATATACAAAAAATGTTAAAATTTCCTGCGCCACTCTCCTGTGGCAGAGAAGAGAGCATTATTTGCATAGAATATTTATTCAGGATTTAACTAGTCAAGTAATGAGACATCCATCTCAGAGGATAAGTTATCTAAGTATCTTTGGAATATGATGCACAAGAGTGACATAAACTATATTAAAACAGGCTGCTAAACTCGGCCGATTTTTTTTTAAGTGAGATGAGAGTATTACATGTAGCCAGAATTGAAAACATGGGCTTAACACCTGTGGTTACAGCTCAAAAGACACAATAATTATGTGCAATGAATAGTGGAACCAGTCGTCTTCATTGTACTTGATTTTTGGGATCAAGTTCCTACATATCCAGAAATGCTGCAGAAGTGAGATTTATCTAAATCCTTCTTCTTTGAAAAGAGGATAAAGTTGTGAGAAGTAAACTCATAACCACACAAGTAATTTGAAATTGAGACTTTTGAGTATTTGCTAAAAATGGTGTGAAATCACAGAGGGAGCCAGGACTGTGCAAATGAGGCTGGCTCTGTTTCATAGAGAGGTGGCTAGAGTAGTTGGGAGGGAGTTGGAATACAAGGTGATGAGGAAGCCAAAAGCAGCAGAAACTTAGGCAGAAGTAGTGCTGCCAATGGACTTAATGTGCTGCCAAAGGACTAATGTGAACTAGGAACAGTGGAATTATATGATTGTTAGAGCCTGTAACAGGAAAATATGGGGGATTGGCTGGCTGGGGAGTAGCTCTGTTGAGAGGAACCTGGAGAGCTGCAAGCTGAGCATGAGCCAGCAGTGTGCTCAGGCATGGTGCTGGTGTATTTCCCTTGTTCTTGTGCTACCACCCTTGTGGCCATGCTCCTGCAAATCCTGATGGTGTCATTATGGTGGGCTGGAAATGGCAGTGGCATGCAAATCACCTCTTCTTTCCCCTTTTTCCTACCTATTTGCTGTATCTTTTAGTTAACATAAATCCAATAAAATGTATATGCAAAGCTTATGCAGCAGGGAGAATGCCCAGAGAGGAGGCTCATCTGGGCATGTGCTAAGTCTGCAGACTAAAAGGAAAAATTTCCAGATATATACCTGATCTACTGGACTCTGTCCAGCACTGTGCCAATCCCAAATACTTCTGCAGTGTGTGTTTGTTTCCCTCACCCTTTGGAACTGTAGCTTCTCAGTGTGGTGTTGGTTGTATGACAATGTTGCTTCAGCTTTCAGACTATAAAGGTACTGGTTCAAGAAAATTGCTGGAGTACAAGTGCAATATTACTTTCAAGGAAAGACCAGCGACTGCAACTTAATTGCACAAGTGTGAACAGTTGTTCTGTACCGTTGTTCAAAGGCATTTCATAAACTTCATGCTTCAAGGCAGCAGTTGCGAGTTTATTTTTCAAAAAGTAAGTAGGTATACTATTTTTATGGGCTCAGGACAGTTAATTAAGTATAAAGCACTACTGAATCACTTTGATTTAACACTGAACATAATGTTTGTTTTTCATTTTCCCAAATACAGTTTTTAATATTTACCATAACAAATCCTAGGAGAAGAGAACAATACAAGTTGACTTAAAATATTAATAATTGTGGAAATTATAAGAAATTAGTACATTTGCTCCTAGTTTGCCTTTATCAACCAAGATAGATTGAAGACAATGTCTGGTTTTCCTGCTGGAAAGCGATGAATGCCTCATTAAACTTTCTTGTGTCACTCGCAGCATTCTAGACTTTTCTCACACTATTCTTCCATCCTTCTACTCTATTTAGGACAAAGACAATTGTCCTTTGTTATTTTTCTGGTTCAACCCTGCCAATATATGAGATGTGGGACCAGACCACTCAGCATGAGCCTTATAAGATCTTTACTGTTTCCTTGTCTCTACATCCTTAGTGTCCAACATCACATCATGCTTATGTATACTGAATTCCATTCACTGTTTTATTGCTCTGTAAGCTGATATTGCAAAAACCTTCTACATTGTTTCCAGTTCACTTGTATCAGCTCAGAAAGTTGAGCCATCATGCCCTGCTAGAGCTGAGGGGGGAAATGTAGCTCTGTGGTTTGAGGGAGTTATTTCAGATTTTTAGCTGGAAGGCTGAAGAGTCACAGTGGACATCTGATCTTAAAAACATATTAAAGTGGAAGTACATATTTATTCTCAGTCTGGATGATTTTTACCACACTGTATAAATCATTATTCACTGTAGGAGTATGTTTAGCAACAGTTTTGTGCTGAGTGTCTTGCTTCTGATCAAATTTTTCCTTAACTATTGTTCCTATCATAAAATTTGGGAAACTATTTATGTGAAGACATGTACACAAATGAATTTTTTTTGTTCTTGCTTCCAGAAGGATAGGCTACAATTCATGGAGGTTGGCATACCGCAGTTTTTCAGCCACTCTTTGTCAGGATCAGGCTCTTCTAAGGCTAGACTTCTGATCCTTAATTCTCATGATCAGACTGTTATTTTCAGTCAGTCTCTTCATCATTGCCAGGTCTTCTTTAGAGCGGAGGAGAGGCCTGTTATTCTTTACTTTGAGCAAAACAATATCCTAGGAAGAGTGGGATTTAAATCTAAGATCTCAGAATACAGATAAAGATAGTGTCATAATTGATGCAGGTATTCATACATACATTTTAATTGGCATTAAAAGCAGCCTTCATGCAGGATAACAAATTGCAATTAGAACAACTGAATTCTTGTTCTGCAAAATAAAATCAGAAAAAATGTTTTTGCCTCCTTCCCCTCTCCCGCCCTCTTCCAACCCCACCCCCTGATGAAGGTTCCAAAAAGGGAAGGTTTAAACCAGAACACAAGTAAGACTTTGTGAAGATGAAGAGGAGTATAGTAGCATTTCTAGCTTTAAAATAGAGAAATACAGCTAATGTTGAACAGTGTCTAGTCACTAGAAGATAGCAGGAACATACTAAAACACAGCTCTGTTGTGGTTTTTTAAGCATGTTGTCCAGTGGTGAATCAGTCTATTCATCCTCAGAGAGGTTTCAGAGTAGGCTCTTTCAGACTGGTCCATTTCTCAGTACTGCTCTTTTCAAAGGCCTGTAGTAGCAGATTTCTTTCTGTACCAAGGACTTAGCAGCACTGAGCACTGGCCTGGCACATGGGTAGTCCTCATCACACTGCAGAAAAGCAATGATTTGACTTCCTCTGCTCTCTTGGGTACAGTGAGTTTTGCCTTCACAGCTTAGCACACATCTGTAAGATTTGATTCCTCACTAATGTTGGCTACTCTCTTACTGGTTGTAGGTGAGAACTTCAAGCTTCTGAAGTTATTCTTAGTTCACAAAGATGGAAATCTGCTTTTATAAGCTCTGAGCAAACACATGAAAAGTAGGTAGCAGCTACAGCACCACTGGAACTGCTCTTCTTAAAAAGGAAAACAAAATTCCTGCCAAGTACATTGAGAAAGACCTTGATCACTTTCTTCAGGGCTTTGGCAGAGACAGTCTACCTTCAGCAGCAGTAAATCAAAAGTACCTGTATATTCTAGTCATTCTACTACTTACCTCTTAACAAAGTTTTCTGTGCATATTTTAGTATCTGACCTCACATGAGCTTTGTGGAACGAACCTAACTGCAAACATGGACCTTTGACTATTCAAGGATTAGATCCTGTAAAACATTAAATACCAAAAAAGCAGCATCATTCCCTGTATAAACACCTTAGAATATCAATGTATTTAGCATGTAAGAAGCAGATGGGGAAACATTTCATACCTATAATAAGAGAAAGACAAGAGATACTGCTGATTAGAGAGAAATAGAAAGAAGTCTGACATATCAGTAGAAGAGGGAATGGGAAGGCAAAGTTTGATCAATAGGAATGTTAAAAAATGATGTGTTAGTAAAAGTGATGAGCAGTCAATCATAAAAGTCAAAAATAAAGCTGTAAGCAAGGTGCATAACTTTTATGGGTTTTGTGATGCTTGGCTTATAAACAGTGTTATACCATCTTGTAACAGTAAAATGTATTTCCTTCTTTCTTTTAGCAGAGGAAAGCACTCTCGAAATGTGGTGGTTATTAATAAATGTGTTGGCCCTTATTTTTTAGACTTCCTAATGCACACTGTAGCTTAAAAAAAAAAAAACTATAATGGCTAAACTCTAAACCCAAAATTCTCTATAATGGCTCCTGTTATTAGAAATTCTGAAAAAATATTGTGACTGCTAACTTGTACCTACAAAGGCTTTCTGTTTCAGTGATACAATCCTGATAGCTACTTATATGGGAAGTAGCACCATGTTCAGAATACAGCCATTGCTAGTTTCTACAGTCTACTGGCCCCTGAATGGCTATAGCTTCTCCATTCTGCCAGAGCTCCAAAATCACTTCAGGTAGGCACAAATAGCAACCTAACTGTTTTATCAGCCTTTTATTTAACAATTTCTGATTAACTGTTTCATCAGCCATATTCTTGGGGTGGGGGATAGGTAAGGGAGCAATATTGGATCTATTCAAGCTACTTGTATAATTGCCACAGAAACTGTTGTTTCTGATTGAAATCTGCAGTAAGAGCAAAGAAAGCATGCTACAAAGTAGCACCAATAAAAGAGTTATAATTTGGAATCAGAGAGTACTAATATTAAAGGAGATGGCTTGCAAACTGGGATTCCTTCAAATAGACAGTCTTGGTAAAAGCCCCACCAATACATCCATATGCACCTAACTGCTTCTGTTCTCTCACAAGGCTTTATAGTTCTCTTTTATTATATCATTTGAAGCAATATTAAGTAGGGAGGAAGCAAAGAGTTCTTGAGTATCTGATCTCAGTGGGTCATACCGAAGGGTCTTAAAATTAGCACCTCTTTTGTCAGTTACTACAAATTCTGTCTTGAATGTGTGTTACCAAGAATAATTTTTCTCTGCAGTTTAAAACACTAACATTTAAGTTTATTAAAAATATCTGAGTTGAGGATAACAATGATGAATGGAAAAATGGATCAATTCTTCACAGTGTTCAGTCTCAGCCCACTGCTTCATGGTTTAGACAACATAAGACAGGAGAGGTACTTTGCACTGATCTTCAATGACAACTGTGATTCCTCAGCAAGTTGACTTGAGTCATTCATAAAGCATGTAACTGCAAAGAGACTTGGGGTTCTGTTCTGGGAACCAGAAAGGTAAACATTAAGTGATACCACGTAAAATGATTAGTTGATTATATCGTTTTTGTGAATCTTGTTCTTTGAGAGAACTCAGAAGGTTAATAAAGGGAATCTAAGTGGGAAATAAATTCTGAAGAGTATTTCTGTACAACCCTGAGAAGTTTGTCAGGCTTTATGAAACATGCATCTTGATGCATAACAGGAACTAGCCATAGACATAAAGTCTTGAGTAGAACAAATGACTAGCACTGAATCCTCTTCAGTCATCAGCAGTTACCTGTATTTGGAACACGAGAGAAAATCCTCTGGAGACTAAGACTAACTGTATGAGGTCCCAGTGGTCGTGTCTATATATATCTGTCAAGAAACTCGCAATAAAATCACTACATCCTGATGAAATAGAAAATTGTGCCAGTTTGGATCTTTCTGTACTGTTCTGGCAAATGAGATACTCAATTTTCTATAAAACAGAATGGCTGCCTCTCTGTCTCTTACTGAAGAATTAACTCCTGGCCTCATCGAAGTGACATCAAAATTTACAGCAGTTTTAGGTTTGATATTTCATGGTACTGAGGAGGTTGTATTACCTTGTCTCCCTTTCTCTTGCTATAATGTGCTGTCACCTGAGTCACTAGCAGTGAATCTAGAAGGCTTTAATAGGTTACAGCTATGGACATGGTACTGTGTGTACTATAGCTCTAACACTTCTAACTTGTCTTTCAGTAATTGGAAGTTTTATTACAAGATATACTGAAATCAAGGCAGCATCCCAAATACGGCAGGACCATTTGAAACTATGCTTACACAGAAATAGGTGGTTATCTCTTTCAACCTAGCATGTATTTCTGAATATTAACATCTTTTTTTTTCATGTGTTATCTTTCCAAGACTTATACACACACACACAAAAATTCTTTCTCATAAGGTGATTGGAAAACTTATTTTGAAAAAAATTTAGGTACAGTGTATTTTGAGAAAGGAGAAAACAGGCTGAAATGAGACATACTAAGTAAGTGTGAAGACAAATTCTTAAAAACACTCACAAAAAAGGAAAAGAAAGGAAGACGTAATCTTATCCCTTGCTGAAACTCATGGTAAAGTTACTGCATAGATACAAAAGAAAAAAGCTTTCATAAACTAGAATAAATCATATTGGAAGTTTGGTCTGGCACAAGATGGAAGAAAGGTCTCTGCATGTGTTGGAAGACTTTACTTACCCCTTGTCTCACCTGAATCTTAAAAGAATTTCAGCTTAATTAAAGATAAGCTTATAGAAACGTCCAAGGAAGCTCTTCATACTTAATCTTGGTGTATTTTTTAAGCCTTCTATTACATTTTCTCAGTAATTAGTGTCTATTGGTAATCCTTACTCACTTATTATCTTCTTGCATGCTAGTTTACTTAACTGTAAAATCCTTAAAAGTAAGGTTTTGACATTCCTTTCACCATCATTGTACATATCTCCAGAGTCTGTGTTTTGCTAGTTTGAGAGCTGGTATGGGAGTAGTCAAACTTCCAGCAGTCAAAGATAACCCACAGAGCTCCCTGACATCAGAAAAGGCTGCAGAGACAATGCCTGATCCTTAAAACTTAAAAAGGATTATATAAAAAAAGTTTCATTGTTGCTGTTTATTAAGTTAGAAGTTTGACAGAAGTTTGGTGCTCGTTATAGGCTTTGTTGATGCCATTGTCATTGAGTTATGAGCAGTGGTATAAAGGGTTTACGTCAAATATTGAGCAATAAAAATTGTCATGAAAACTTTAACTGAGTGTCCAATTTAGTCTTACATAAATTAGCTTTTCTACAGTCCTGCTAGAGATTAAATTTCTTTAATGGGGTTTTAGTGCCAATCGGTGATACATGATCTGGTTTCCCACTAAAGAGATTCAAGTTCCCAGCTGTAGCAGGTTCTAGCCCAAGGAGGTTAGGCAGGTCTCACCACCAACCTGCAAAGGCAGCTGAGGAGACAGACTGGCCCACAACACAAGCAATGCTGTGATTGAACTCACGTAACGTGACCTGCTCATCCACCCACAAACTGGACTGAAGGCATCCTTCTTTCAATCACAAAACTGATTATATGTTCCCTGCATATTTTTTTCTTTGTAATCTGAATTGGTGACTTTCCATCTAAGTGTTGTTAAAATTTTTGTGTGTAATAGCAAAGAACATTTTCTAAATAGGAACAGAAATCCTTAATTCTTTCAGGGATTTTTAGACAGTTATTTTAAAATACATCCAAGATGGTACATATTGTAAAAGCTTCATAAAAGAAAGTGGAAAATGAAATACTAAACTCTAATTTCTTGAGAAAAGTTGAAAAGTACAAGAGCTGACAAGATTTGTGAATCTTTTATGGTATTGCTGCATAAGAAAAACATCAAATAATTACCAATGAAATCTAAGAATAAATTATATACATTCAATATAAGAGAAATCAAGATATATAAAAAGTACAATTTTGAAGTTCTTTATCTTTAGTAATTTATTAAATACCCATTTTACAACATACTATTTAATTTTCTATGCTCTGAGTGCATTTTTATTTCCTTTTGAAATTCAGCCTTTTGTTACTAAATCATTGCAGCTATTCAAACTTCTCCAGGATATTAGTACTCTTAGAATTCTACTACTTTGCTAAAAGTATTATCTCCTCCAACTCTTATTGAAACATTAGTCAGCTGATAAGTACTTAAAGGTGGCTTGTTTTGGTTTGGGTTTTTTTTGGATTATTTTTAATTGTTCAGTTGATTTGCTTGCTACAGTTTTGCATTTTCTTTTATTTTAATTTGGAGATCCTGAGAAAGTTTATTAAGCATAGAGTGCTGTTAGATAGAACATCCTTCTCTCCCTCCAGCGTGCCTGAAGAAAGCTTCCCTTCAGACTGGTGGGGAAGATTGCTTCTCTGGTACTTACTGGTGGTAAGCTTTACTGGCAATACCAGTAGGAAAGCCAGAGCAGAATTTTAATGCTGTCTTTCTTCTTAAAGGTAAATGAGACTGATTTTATCTAAAAAGTTCTTAGGAAAAAGTTGTTTGATTGTTTGTTTGTTTTTAAATATACACTGTTTACATCCACATTTTTTTGACTTAGGACATATCAGGAAGTAGTTATTTTATAAATCGCAGTATGTGCATTAAAATGGAGGCTGAACTTGTTGCCAAAAGTGGTTGATCTCATGTTATCAGTTCTTAATTAAGACAAGTCATTCTCAGTCCCAAAGAGTCAATAAGGAAAACTTGCTCCAGTGTAATGAGGGATCAAGTCTGAACTTTTAGAAAGACAAGAATTTTGCTTCCTTTGAAGAATCGTCTTATGGCTTAATTTTTCCTTTTCAGTTCCTTGTTGAGTGGAATCTGTATTTTAGGAAGCTGATTTATTTTTTTTTTTTAATTTATTTGTTGCCTTTGTAATTCATCATTAATGAATTGACATAGATCTGAATTGTAGATGGAGCAATTTTTAATTAGGTCAAGAAAAAATTCTAAACTCTACTGGATGAAGACTAACTGAAATGGTATAATTGTTTGATGTTTTACATTTTATAAGGATATATATTTAAGCTCAAGATCTATCTTGTGGTTATTTTGTTCAGCCTGGGAGTTTGAGTTCATTCAGTAACTAATATCCGTGTACTAATATGACTTAATATAAATGTATATAAAAATAATTTCTTAGCTTGCATAGAAAAAGCAAATTTGTACTGAGAAATAGCAATTTGCTTGACTGTATAGTTTTAATGCTATTAGTAAAATAATAAGTTAGTAAGATAGTTAAAATAGTCTTTGGATTTATTATGGAACTCTGAAAAGTTTTGGAATAATACTGTCAGGGAAGTGCCTAGAAATACCCACAGTAAACACAAAAAATTGGCCAATAAAAAAATCATGTTAATATTGTTTGATCTTTTAAAAGTTTGTAAGTTTTCATTCTCATAGAGAGTTCATTAGGAATGTCTTAACAGAAAGCCCTGCTGAGACAGAGACAGCAAAGCCAATATACTGATTGCTTTTTCAATGAACCTAGAGATAGCAGAAAGGTTTCTTGAAGGATTCACTTTCTGCCAGTGAATTTCAAGATAGAGAACAAATGCCACTGAATTACCACTTGTCCTAGAAAGTTTGTCTTCGACACTCTTTACCACTGTGTTATTAATCTTTTCAACTAACTTCTTTCTTGTTCCAGACATATAATATTCTTTTTCTTACTTATTTTCTCATTTTATTGCTTTTTTTCTTCCTGTCACTGGTCTCATTTTCTTCATATAATAATGGGGGGAAATTTTGTCTGTAGTTCTTTAGGCAGCAGTCTTCAGTTTTCACACAAGACATTCTTTTCTCCTTCTGAATTAGCTGTGCGTTAGTTTTTTGGTTCTCTACTAATTCTTTCTTTCTTCATGTTCAGCTCTACATCTGTAGGTACATGAAATCACATACACACATAAAAAGAAAAAAAAAAAAAACCACAACCAAAAAAACCCACCGATATTTAGAACTCACTGCTTTTGTTTGTTCAGTTGTCTTTTTCTAGACTAGGTTTCTTTTTTTCATCACACTCCTATGATTAAAATGTGATGATGATTAAAAAACATCACATATTGTAACCCCCTCTGTGAATGTCTTCCTGTAACTTGCAGCTCTTGTTCAGAAGACTGATCTTTAATATTAGTGTCTAGTCTGTCACTGATGAGTAATAATATCCTTGAGCAATCTTTAACTAGTACTCAGAGCAAAGGACAAATGACAGAGAGAAAATATAAAGCACTTTTTTCCCTCAGTATGTAGTTCAGTCTTGAAATGACTGTTAGGAAAAATAATGAACTTGCTTTAATGCTAACTTGTTTATATGTTCCTACATACTTTACTGGCATATTTTTACCCAATTTTCCTCTGTGTTATAACCAATATTAATCTGAAATTGTATTAGATTACATTTATTTTTTTTCTGTATGTAGTCATCAGAAGTCAGTTTTATTTTCAGATTTTGCTCCAAGACCCCGCCATACTAAAGATAATAGAATTGCAAAGATGTAATTTGGTATCTATTTTGGAAACAGGCAGCTTCCACAGTAGTAACCCAAGGAAACACTTGACCTGCAGAAACTTTATTACTAGTGATTTTGTTCTTTTTCTTGATTAGGTATCAAGTTGATTTTCAGATCCTGACCTCTTTCCACTGAGAAAATAATTATCTTACAAATTTTTCAACAATCATGTACTACCAGGCACAGAATTTACAAGATGATTTTTCCATCTGTTTTTGGAGTATACCTATTTTGTGGGTTTTCTGTTGGTTCGGTTTGGTTTGGTTTTGATTTTTTTTTTTGCTTATTTCTTTTTTTCGTTTTTATTGTTTTTAATATATCAAAATTAATTAAATGGCAATTACAATTTGCATGAAGCTTCAGGCAGGAATAGAATCACCATGTGTCCTATGGAATAAAACAGACAAAATTGGGTGTGGCCTATGTTTTTCAACATTCTGCAAAGCTTCTTTTTATTGATGGTGAAAACACAAAATTTAGTCAATATGAGTGGGCCTTAGATACTGCTTCTCCCTCTGTTCATGCTGGTATTTCAGCAAGACTGGCTTGCCTCAGAATTTTCAATTTTACATGACAAAATGATACATTCTTCATAATGATAATGCTTTGAGTCAATGTGCTGTCTCAAGAATAATAATGTATTGTAGATTTTGGAAAAATCTTGAACTTTAGTATTCTGGAGCTTTAATTTCTTCTCATCTTACATCTAAGTTCATCCATTATAATGGTCCTGAGCTTTCAGCCAAATATTTAATGTAATGCCATAGTACTTAATTCTAAGTACTTATAAGTCTCAGCTGACCACAGACTTCTGTTAGAGAACTTGTATACATGGCATAAAACTTCCATGAATTTCTAAATATCTCTCAGGTGGTCATCTCCACATTTTGTGCACAGCTGACCATGTCTTGAGGATTAGCATAGAACTGGGACAGATGCAACCAACATCCCGTAACTCCAGACACTCTTCTCAATGACTGAGGACAGAGTTATTCCAAGGGCCTGGACTGGCTTCTGGCGTGGCAACTACTGTAAAGCTCTCTTGAGTTTAATCTTGCCAACAGACTGAGAAAAGAGAGAGAAAGCCAAAGAAGTTTGAGTTTACCTGCTAACTGTTTTCTGGAGCTGTACAATAACCTAAACCAAAGTTCCATTTAATGATTCAGAAAGGGGCTTGTTTGTTTGTTTGTTTATGTCTTTGGGTTTTTTTGTTTGTTTGTTTTTTCTTTTTTTTTTTTTTTTTTTTTTTTTTTTTTTTTTTTTGCGTGTGTGTGTGTAGAACTAAAGTATGGTGTGTATCTGGCTTGCAAGGTTATAAATTTTGTATTTCCACTCCTGAGGTGGAGCTGCTGGACCTGTCATGTGGACTGCAGCCACTAGGTGACCACTGGCTACCTATGCAGGGAACTTCAGTTCTGTTGCAAGTTAAGAAGTTACATATCCTTAGTTGTTGTTCTGTTATTCAGTGGTTTGAGGTTTGTTTTATATGTAAACAGTCTATTTATATGTAGAGACCCAGTAGACAAAAGTTTCTGTTCCATTCTTCCTATGAAACAATCAAATAACACTGTTAACATTGAATAGATGTTAAGAAAAGGGCCTGTAAAGTTCCCATGTAGACTCTCTGATCATCCAGTGGAAAACACATGTTTTTACATTCACACTTACAAACTGCAAGAGTCCCAGGTGAAAGTTTTCAATGACAGTTTTGAATCTTAATAGTCTCTGACCCTGGAGAAAGAAGACAGGTGTTTCTGTTCCTTGTTCTAATGGGGATTTATTGGTTTCTAAGGAGTATCTTGAAGTTTGCTTCTAGTGTGACTTAGAACTTTGTAGTTTTACTTTCCTTTTAATAACTATGGAATGTGTTTTGTGTGTGCTGCTAATCTTCATCTGTAGATATTTTTCAGGCCAAAAGGTGGTGGTGGTGGTGTTTTGTTTTCCTGAATTGCCTCGACCCTAACATATAGAAGTACTAGAAGGGAGAATGTAGCCAGTGTGATTTTTCCCTTGTTACAATTCACACAAAACCATTTTTGTTTCTGCAGCTGAGTAACAAACATATCTCAGTTCACTCTGTATTGGAAGCGAGGAACTTGAGGCAAAATGAACATTCTGCTGAAGGAACACACAGACACATGCAAGAGTGAAGACCTTTGTCACTGTATGCTATGACCTCTGATGTTTCTTGCTTCTAAGTGAGGCCTAGGATTTTTTTTTCATGCACAGTCTAGCAAACGGTTCACTAAAATGAAAGGCAGGTATGGGATTTGGTTCCTGTGTGACCTTGGGTAAAATACTTCTTTATCCTCTGTGGCCATGTGGCCTTAGGGGATTATCCTCTGAAAAGTGCTGCAGAGTGAAAACTGCTACTTCATTTGTCTCAGTAGAGTCTTGCTGTAATGAGGGTTTAATGAAAACACTGTAAAAAACTGACCCTTTGAAATAAGAAATTAACTAAAATTCCTTTTAAATAAAATTAATTCATTTTTAGTTATTTATTTGAAATTGAAGTTGTCTCATGTAACTAGACATTTCTTGGTAAACAGAGAATTTATATATGTGCTTCATTGTCTGGTACGATGAGAAATATCATGTCAAGAAAAGACTTAGCAGAAATTTCTTAATTCTTTTTTGTTTTAGTACATAGATACAAAATTGTTTATAATTAATAATAACGACAACAACCCCAAAAATAAAACAAGTCAATGAATGGCTTGATTTTACCAGACTGAATTTACCATGTGGCTACTTTAAGTTAATTTTGAAATAAAAATAATTTTAAAAATCTTGCATATAAGAGTTTTCTTAAATGATTTTACATGTATCCACCAGCTGTTGGTTTAATTTTCCCATTTGTGTGCATGTAGAGTTAGATCATTTTGTACACAAGTGTGTCCAGG
>NW_008607549.1:0-55630 GCF_000691845.1 Merops nubicus | reverse complement strand
TTCCTGCTGTAATAAAAAAAAAAATAAAATAAAATTATCAGCCTGTTTTGATTCTCACGAGGAGTCCCCATGGGCAGCAAGTGATTATGTTGTGTCAAGAAGTGTTCAACCTAGAGCAGGTACTGAATTACAGTGCTGTAGCTCTCTCTGTTTGTGGCACAGGCATCTGTCCTGTGGCATCAATTCTAGACTGACTGCAATGCAACACCCTCCATTATGCTACATCTGATGTAACACAGTCCCAGATGTAATATTCCCACCAGTATAACGGCTGCACAGAGTTTAATTTTTGATAGCTTTCCCTGAATGTGAACAAGAGACAAATGCCTGGTGAGCAGCTGTATATCATTTAGTCATCTCCCAGCAGAAAGCAGTAATTTGAGTTAGATTTAAAATTAGAGAAGTCACAGACTTGGGCACTTTCAGGGTTTCCCCTTTGCCCATAATGGAGAAGAATAATGAGTTTCAGTGCAAATTGTAAGGGCTAAAAATATCGCTTTGTGCAATGAAAATGTGCTGTTATATATCACTTCCCCCTTCCTCTGACACTTTCAATCTGCTTGTCAGCTCTCACTGGTAGATAATTTGATTAAAGTTTTGTACTGAGTAAGGCTTTTTGCTCAGTTGTATACAGCAAAAATACTGCTTGTGTCAGGACCAATTAATAATGCTGAGCATGTTTTCATACATGTGAACAGTTACTATAAATCTTTTTTTCCATGAAACACCAGGATCCATAAGAATAATGTTAGCAATAGGTATTAATGGCATATTTTGTGGCTGGTCTAAAGATGTTACAGTAGCCAGCTGACGAATTTGATGACAGCTGACAAATTTCTATGTTAGGATGCCTGTAGACTTCTGCCAAAATCTTTTAGAGCTTCATTTCTTATGCTCACCTTTAACCATCCTTAAAGGCTGTAAAGCTATATATGGGTGTTAGCTCATGCTAACATTTCTCTCTCCTAGCCTTCAAGAAAAAGAGGGGGGTTGACACTTAAGACATTTGATATTTAGAAGCTTTATCTGTGTTCTATTTTTTTTTTTTTTTCCCTCTTGAGGCTATAAGTACCTAGGATTTCCATGACATTTACAATCCAAAGTACGTATTATTAGAAGACATGGGAAAAAATATCAGATAAGGAGAATATGAAATACATAGCAACATTTCCTTCTAATAATAACATATCAGCTCCAAAACAGTTGTTTATGAGGCTGTTATTATTGGACACGCAGAGATCTTTTACTCACAAGAAATTATATGCCAAGAGGTGGGGAATGCAACTATAGCTACAGAATCCACTGCAACTACAGGATTTAAGCAGCTGAAAATTAGATTGTTAAATTGAATGTATCAGACACAACTATTTTGAGGAAAGTGTTTGTTGCTTTAGTGTTGTTTGGTGTTTTTTAGTTGCTTCCATTCTTTCCAACCCTCATTCATTTTAGATACCAATATTTGCTTATAAGTTATGGAAAGTATCTTAGCTGCAATGTTAAATAATTTAATGCTATTACAAACTTTTTTCCTTCAAGAATTTACATATCTACCTTTACCCCTCAAGAGTGTAGGCTACACATTATATTTGCCAGGGGAAAATCCCTCCTGTGAGCATATTCTTTTATTTTTAATTGTGTGCTATCAGTAATGCATCAGACCTACTTGAGGAATGGTTAATTATTTCTTGGTTACATTATCGTTCAGTGTTATAAATTTAATTCTCTCTTCAGCTCTGGTCTATATGGAGAACAAATTAAAAAGACAGATAATAAAGTTTGTGTGTCACTCAATTCTGTTTTTTAGCTATTTAGTATAGGCACAGGATGTAAATCATTGCTAATTCAGAAGATTTCTCATGATCCCTGAACTGTAATCAACAGATTTGTTAATAAGACCTAGTACAATTCCGCTGTATTATTTTTTTTTTTTTCCAGTAACTCCTGATTAATGTACATTACTTTACTGCCAGGCTTGCCTTTAAGTACTTTTTATGGATTAGATGCATATTTTTCACATTTGCACTCATTTAATTAATTCTGGCCAAAACCCCTTCCTATTAACACATGTATTGCTACTTCTACTGATTTTTCATGCATATTCAATATTTAAATTGGAAAATTACACTCATGCTATTTTTTATGTACTTTTTAATGTACAACCTTTATAAAAACTACATAGGGAAAAAGTTTGGAGTTTGTTTTTTGCTTCCATTTTCTTTAATAAAAAAAACAGAGAAAGAATTACATGTTTCAACAATTGATTTTTTTTTTTATTAGAGATTTTAACAACTTACAGAGAAATTATATTTCCGTAAAGTTGTTTTAAAAACTAAACTAAACAAAACAAAAAAAAAAACCCCAAACCACTAAAAATACAGTCTGTTCCACAAGTATTGCACAGGTAATAAGTATAAATTCATGTCTGACAGTGCACTCAATTTTTTTTATTTAATTTGAAAAAACTCTGGGTTTGGTCTCAAGGGTTGTATTGCTGGCTAGGGTAAGGGTGTGATTGAACGCACTCTTAGAAGTTTCATGTTTGCTGGGGAAAAGAGGAGTAGATGAACAGTTCCACAAACAAGTGATGATATCTGAGGACTTCCAAGTGAAATCCTAAAATGCACAATTCAATTCAGCTGCACTGCTAACATTCTCAGAAAAGAACATATCAATATTTTTTTTAGTGAAAGTATCAATTGTTTCCCTTTTGTTTCTCAGTCCCTTCTTCTGATGTGTTACTTCATAAAAGTAATTTCAGCATGTCTACATTTCCCTGTCTCTACGATGGGTGATTAATATATTAGATTTTGCCAACCCTAAGAACCCTGAGGTCTGGTAGTAGAAAACACAATGCAAGAACATACCTCTTTATTGAAGGAAAGTGGTTTGGAAGAAAAGTACTATCTATAAAAATCTTTTCTGAGTGTTTTTACTGCAGTTAGTCAGTTTGTGACTCTTCTCTGAATCTACCCTTTTTTAATTTAAAACCACTAGCCCTTGTCCTGTTGCAACAGGCTCTATTAAAAAGTCTGTCCCCATCTTTCTTATAAACCCCCCTTTAAGTATTGAAAGTCAGCAATAAGGTCTCCCCAGAGCTTTCCCTTCTCCAGTCTAAGAACGGAGACATTTTTCTGTCTCAGATTTTCAGGATGTCAAATCCTGGTTCTTGGTCTGTTGGAACATAGTTGTGATACAGCCTAAGAGGGTTGGAGTAAAGTAACTTCTGTGCTTAATTCCTTTAGTTTGTGGATTTTTGTGGATTTTTTGTTTGTTTGTTTTTTTGTTTGGTTGGTTTTTAATATATAAATAGATATTTTCTCCCATGTTTGGAAAACAAATTAATAAATTACAAGATAGAAAACATGGAACCCCTTCATCACAGGAAAGGAGAAAGGAACATCACACGGTCTGTCGCTCATATGATTGATTTAGTAAGAGGATCAAAAAGGGATGTGTTATGCACATGCACACATACGCTGCAAATTGAGACCCATCCCTGCTGCTGTGATGAGCAGACAACATCAAGGTCAGGAAAATGCAAGTCTGGCCAGTGTCAACACTGCTACAGACAGCAGTGTCAGCTTCACACAAACACAAAATACCTCTGGTCCTCTTCATCCACATAAAAATGTTTCCCCTCCATCTTTATAATTTATTGTAACTTATACCTGTAATCAGTGGGGTGGCGGAGGGTAAGTGTGTGTTTATAAGGGAGATTTCAGCACAGGCTGCCAGTCAGGTCACTGTATGATGCTGTCACAGTGCAACTCTCCATCAGGTACTTCTTGTTTTCCTGTTGGTTGTCAGTCCATGTTACATGACAAGGCTCATTGTACTCAGGTCCTCTTCCTAGTGTCCTTTTGTCAAACAAAGTCCCTAAAATTGTCCTCTGTTTGCGTCATACCCCTAGTCAAGGCAAGGCTGTGATAACACTTTGTCATCATTTAAACATCTGTGGGACTTTATGAAAACATTTTATAAGAAATATATTTGAGACAAAGTAAAAAGCATTAACAGGAGTTAATTATTAACTATTGTTATTATTATAATTATGTTTCTTATTTATGAATACTACACTGTGCAGCACTCACATTCCCAAGTTGATAATGCTGCATATAGCACCATATCTTAAAAAAAAAAAAAAAAAAATTAAAAATTCCTTTTGCCTGGTAATATAGCTGAAATTTACATATCCACATTTTACTTTTTTTTTTTTTTTTTCAGATGACATATTCGTAGCTATTCAGTACCTTCACAATTAATGAGATTCATTCTGAATTAAATTATTCCTAGTCTGTTATAAAAGCATTAGAAGATCGCTAGACTCCAGGAGAGACAAAGTGGGCTAGGAGGCTTTCCATCATGGTACTCTCAGCCCAGATTATTCAGAGCTGCACTGTTGTAAAAAAACCCATATATTATGGATCAAATATGTTTTGTAATACCAACATTAAAAATCATGGCTTTGTATTTAATACAACTATGTCATGAGTTAACCCTAGCCAGCAACTAAGCACGACACAGACACTCAGTCACTCCTCCCTGGTGGGATGCAGGACAGAATCAGAAGGGTAAAAGTGAGAAAACTAATGGATTGAGATAAAACCAGTTTAATAACTGAAATAAAATGAAATATAATATTCATAATCATAATAAATAGTAATGAAAAGGAAAATAACAAAAGAGAGAGAAATAAAACCCCAGGAAAACAAGTGATGCAAATTTAAAACAACTGCTCACCATGAATGGACAAATTCCCAGCCAGTCCCTGTGCAGTGCTCCTACCTCACCTCCTCTCCCTCCCCCTCCTGCACCTCCTTCCTGGTTTTGTTGCTGAGCATAACATCATATGATATGGAATATTCCTTTGGCCAGTTTGGGTCAGCTGTCCTAGCTGTGTCCCCTTCCAGCTCCTTGTACAACCCCAGCCTTCTTGGCAGGGCAACGTGAGAAGCTGAAAAGTCCTTGATGTAGTGTAAGCACTGCCAAGCAACAACTAAAATATCAATGTGTTATCAATATTATTTTCATCCTAAATCAAAAACACAACACTACATCAACTACTAGGAAGAAAACTAAATCAATTATAGCCTAAAAAAAGGGACAAACCAGTGCAAAATATTCCAAAATTCAGACTTTTTAAGTAAAGACAGCTTCTTGTGATACTAGATGCACTAGTGTTTTCTACTAGTCTGGATATAATACCTTATGTTTAACCCTAAATTGTATTAAATTGTTAAGGTTTTAGGTTAGATACCTAAAAATATATTAAAAAGTACACTTTCCTTACATGTGATTTTACAAGTACATTTACCTCCATATCCTCTGCACCTGTTAGTGTGAGAAAGATTGATTTCAGAGTAGCCATGTTTTGCCTAAATATACCTATATATGCCTATTATGCCAATTGAAATGGTATAATAACTTTACATATTATGTTGCATTTTTTATGACCTGTTTTCCTTCATCTTAAATCATATTTATCCTTTATCCTTCACTCTTTTATTTATGCCCATTTATTACATTCAATGACATCATTTTCTTTCATAACCTGATCATTATATTTAACCAATTTGCAAAGATTTGTTTATTTGAGGATACTCATTTCATCTCCAGGTTCTTATCTGTAAAAAGTTAATTTTACAAATGTCAATAGATTTCAGTATCATCAGTGACCTTAAATAATTTTAGGTTATGAGATGTGCTTGGCTATCTATTATCTCACCCAGAGGATTGTTTCCATAAGATCTTCCTTTTAAAATGGGAGACTCCAAGAAAAAAAAAAATAAATCTAGAACTTTTCCCAAGAACTCTTAAAAAAGATTTGTGTATTTTCCTTGACAAAAACATGCAGTATATGTATATCTACAGTAATTTGTAAAGCTTTCTGACCATGGCTGAAAAGGTAATGGTATCTTTATTGCAGATTTTTCATATCCTTAACATAAATCTTACCATAGCTTTGAGTTTTTATTTCTTTTTCCCCATGCTTTCTTTAAACCAATAGTGGGTTACAACTATTATATCCTAACCCTATCTGGGTTAGGCAGAATATTCTCCCAGTAGTCAGACTTTGTCTCATTACAAAAGCAGGGAAAAAAAATTATCTGACCCTGTGCCATGAAACAGATGTAAAACATGGATTGCTGAGGTGGACATCATCTCACTTTATATTGATTGTCGTGAGTGGCCTGAGCCCTTCAAGACACAGGCATGCCTACCTCCTTGTCCATGCGTGTAAAAAGGATGTTTTGGAGGATTTGAAGCTTTTTTTGATGTTACAGTGATCATGGGGACCTCTAGAACCTTCTGAATGGCATACTGTTTTCAGAGTTATTTCAGTTGAAAGCTAGCTCAAGAATCTAGACTGAATCTCAGGATTCGCTGAATTTAAGATGTAAAATGTAGTGCCTTTCATGAGTCTGCTGCTATCATTTCTTCACTCAGGAGTACAATCATGAGATTCGTGTGTGTCTGGAATGTATTCTGCCTCATTATCACCTGTAATCACAATGTGCAGACACAGTCATGCAGAAAATTCTTGAACCAGTGGGGTTTTTCAGAGCAAAAACTAGTGGGGAAAAATAAGAATACAATTTTCTCTGGGAAAATTTTGCAAATTCAAACTCTGAAGAAATAGAACCATTTTGCAAGACTTCCAGATGACCTGTAAGGCCCTAAGCTTTGAGAGAATCTTACCAGAGAAATTGTGAGAAGTTCAGGAGCTGGGTAAAATAGTTGTTGTGGATTTCCAGGCTGGTGTTTGGGATTTTTACAGTATATTGTGCTTGTGACACAGTTGCATAGGCAGTGGGACTAGACTGAACAGAGCTATGATTTGCAAGTGTTTCTAAGCCATGGAAAGATGAGGATGCAGCAATTCCAGCATGTAGATGAGAGAATGCATTTACATAAGTAGAGATGGTAAATGTTTACAGAGAAGAAAAAAATTACTAAAAGAAAAAACTTAGACTTAAAGTAGAGATATGATAATGAAGTGATTAATAAAGGATTAATTATAATCCTGATTTCTGCAGAAACTTATTCTGTTGTTGTTTAGGTGTTTGTGTTTTTTTGGTTTTGTTTATTTTTCTTTTCTTGATTGTGCTCTTTAAAAAACAAAACAAAACAACAACCAACCAAAAACTAAAAACAAACCAAAGAAACCCACCAAAAACAAAACAAAACAAAACAAAAAAACAAACAAACAAAAAAAAAACAACAAAAAAACCGAAAAAAACCCCTTTGAAATTATACTGTAAGAGAGGGCACATTTTCTCTTTTTTCCCAGTCCCTTTCCCATATATTTTGGTTTCTTTAGCACTATCTATAAAAATGTAGGGCTGGTGAGGGACAGGAAAGTGGAGAGAGATGTTGTGCTGCTTGCTTTAGGTTCCAGCTGCAGCTCTCTAAAGTGTGAAACTTTGAAACTACAACTCAGTTAAATGACACAGTGAGTTAGTTTTGTTTGTTTTGTTATTGTTGTTATTTGTTTGATTTGGTTTGTCTTGTTTTGTTTTTTTTTGTGGTACCTGTGCAGTTTCTTAATTGCACAGTTTGGCATTTTAGAGACACATGGAAACATGATTCTTTTCCCTGTGGAACTGGCAGTAAATGTGTCGGAGCATACCAGAGATAAGCAAAATTAGGACAGGAAAAAGAAAGTGAGAATTCCAAGAAGAATAGGTATTGTTTTGTTGTCTCTTCATGCTGTATCCTGGTCATGACAATAACCTTACACTTGTAGATTCAGTTTTAAGGCATGAAAGTATCAAGAAAAAGGTACTTCTCACCTTGACCATCACACTAAAATTAAGTGGGTTTTTTTTTTTCCTTCCTGTGGATGTGGGCATTATTCTGCACAGGAATCCTTAGGGTTTGAGAAAAAATTCACAGATTCACAGAACGTTAGGGGTTGGAAGGGACCTCAAAAGATCATCTAGTCCAACCCCCCTGCCAGAGCAGGATCACCTAGAGTACATCAACCAGGAACACGTCCAGATGGGCCTTCATATCAATAGCAGAATTAGTTATTTTTCTTTGTCAAATGAAAATCAAGTTTGTGTACATGAAAGTATCCTTTTGCAATATATTCTCTTTTCAGGGCATTAACATTGTAGGAGATAAGTCAGTTGATAATTTATTCCTTTGCTCAATTGCAAATTATGTTTCATTTTGATACACATAAATGAGTGACTTTCAAAAGACTGACGTTCAACATGCAAACTGTAATGGGTAAAGGAAAGCTGCTGATATTACAATTATAAACAACTCAATCTATGTTGCTTTTGAGAATTTCAATTTACTGACAAGTACAATTATTGAAACAAATCATGGTTTAAGCAGTGGAAGATAATTTAAATTTAATTCTATCCTCATCAGTAGAGCTTGGATAGGGAAATACTAAACATTTTACAACTATGAACTCTACAGCTACGTGTTCCTCATGGCACCTGAGAGGTGTATAGACTACTTTACACTGGCAACAGTGCTTTATTGTTGTCTTCAAAACAGTATCCAGATGCAGTTCTAAGTGCTTGCTATTATACCCTATTTCAATCAACCTCCCACTCCATCTCCTGAAGCAATAAATTACATAATCCTAATATTAATTATCTCAGGGGCCTTGTACTTGCACATGTTCCACAAACTCAGTCAAAGTGAAGGAAGATTTGTTTTCTAAAGCAGAAAAAAAGGAGTACAGGAAATGATGGCAAAAGTGAGAGGGCCAGAACAAGCCTATGGGATGTTGACTGCTTTATTATGAGTTGTTTGGGGTTTTTTTGTTTGGTTTTTTTTTTTTTTTTTTACCTGCTATACATAATTTGAGTAGCCAGTTTTACAGATGGACAAATACTGGTGTCTCTGTCTCTCTCAGGGACTCCTGTTTGAGCTTAATTAACGGACCAAAATGCAGAATTCCTCAACTGTTGCCAATTTTTCGAGGTTAATTTTTCTTCTGTGCTTACATTCGGCTTGGGTTGCTGTTTCAACTCTCTGATGCTGTTTTGCACACAGTCTTCCATAAAATTACATTTATTTACCCCGGAATATTGATCACATAATTACTGAGTTGTTCACCAAGACAGAACAAGTTTTTGTCATCACATGGAAGAAAGAGAAAATTCTATGAACTCATACTGTTTGACATGATCCAGGCAAAAATTGTAAGAGCTGGCTAAACGTTAGTTTTGGATACCATTCCTGACAAATTGTTAGGAGTTCAGTTAGGTTCATAAAGTGCCACATTCTTTTACCTGAAAAGGAAGAGTTTCTCTTAAATTTAGGAGAGTTTAGTTTTTTAGTTCTATATAAAATCTATTTAGTTCTTTATTTTTGTGCAAGTGGTAACCATCTAATACTTTACTTATTGTACCCTAATGACTCAGTTAGATGAATTGATTTAGTACTGAATGCTGTCAGAGCTCTGGTGAGACCAGACACTGAGACTGTGACATCTTAGGACACTGCTGAGGTTCTTTGATGTAAATGGAAAATTCTGCACACTTTCTGCGTTAAATTGTGTGGAAATATGATGGGCCTGGAAGTGAATGTCATCACTGACTAACACTGAGGGAGGAACATTGATAGCCTTAGATGTCAATTATTACAAAGTAATAGTTAAAGTAGTAATTAGTTACAAGTAGAGAAACTAAAAATAGGCTTCAAAATAAAATTTGACATATCTGATTAGAAAGGTTCAGAAATGTGAGGTCACAAATAGAAACACTGGAAAATTTGCTACTATGAATACCAGGTTGAATTGGAATGTTCCAGAAATTAAATAACTTCTCTTTATTTTCTGTTACCAAGGCATGAGCGCTCTTACAAGACTCCTGCAAGATTTACAATTTTAGCTGACAAGTCATAAGCAGAGATGATGATTCAGTGCTCTGTGTAGCTTCAAAGCATCAGTGACATTCTTCAGAATGAGCATGAACTCATTGCTGTAGTTATCATCATACACTGTGCAGAGCTCATCCATTTGCATGAGAATTGTAGGGCTTCTATATTGACATTTTGTCTGTTTTCCATTTCAGTATGGAAAGGTATTTTAATTCTGATTTAGCCAGAGAATACCTAGGAGTGGGGGCAGCTTTTGGATGTAATTTGCATAGCTCTCTCTCTACTGAGATGCTGGTGGTTTCCATTTCTCTATTCTAAAGAATCTGTTTATAGGGTAGCCTTATGTGTATCATCAAAAATCACATATTGTGCCATTAACGTTTAATTAAGTGACATTCCCAATAGAAAACAGGTTTCTATCTAAAATATTTTCAGATTTGTACATAATTATATTTAAATCCTGAACTAAGTCAACTCTGCAATTTTGCTTAGGATGTCTATGAGTAAAAGGATAGGATTTCTGTTTAATTTTGAAAAGTAAATGTAGGTGTTGCTAAATGCTTCAGGAAGCTGAGATGTGGTTAGTACTGTCAGTGAGTCTCAGAGAGCTATTCAGCTGCCCAAGAGTAGGATTCAGTTGATGAAAGAGATGTCAAGTGAAAACTAGATTATCCTATACATACTAGAAGCCCCGGATTACCCAATGTATACTGAAGGGCTAGAAGACAGAATTTAAGTATCCTCACCAAGCAGGGTAACCTGTGGAATCTAAAATGGTACTAAATATCTGTGTTCAGGCAGCTGAGTGTTTGCACTACAAAGCTCCACTGCTTATAGTGGGAATTTAGTGTGTCTTTATATATTTCTCAAACACTTCCACCTAGGCATTTACATCCTGAACTGAATCTCATCCCTAATACATTTTCTGTCTCTTATGGCTCTCAGAGCTTGTGAAATCCTTGTCAACAGAGATTTTTTTTGGTAGGGGAGTCAAAGATGTGACTGCAGCTTATGTAGGTACAGAGGACCAAGTTTTAAAATAGCTTGCTGTAGTGCTGTGAAACCTGCTGAGGAACCTGAGCAATTAGCACATGCTGGCCAGTACTCTTCTGGTATTTATAATGCTGGCATAACTCTTTGGTAACCATGGAGGTCCACTGCACTAGGTACAAGCTTCAACTTCTGCATGCTGCAGTTGTCATAGTTCTGAAATGAGTGTTAGGAATCCATTGATGGGTCATCTCAACCATCATCCATTGATTTTAGTTGAATGAGCAGTTAATTAACTTGAGAAATATGAAGCTGTCTTACTCTTGATTGTCATAAAACACACACTTAATTGCACAGTGTGGGAGGGGTTTTGACTCATCAGAGTGAAAACCAAGTGAACATGAATGCAGTGAAGACAGGTAACTCGTTCAGTTATGACTGTAATTTCTTTTAAGATGTTATTGTTGCAATGGATCCTAAGCATCCCCTACTCACATCAACTGATGACTGTAAATCACAACTGTGTGGAGAGGATTCTAAGCTCTGTTTTCTGTTATGCTTTCTCATAAGAGAACAGGAGACAGAGGTCACCTCAAGGCTCCAGTAGACCCTGTAATTTTAAAGAGTATTTCATCAAATTCCCAAGGAGTATTAAGAGCCAAAAGTGGAACTTCCACTAACTACAGTGTCTTGAAGAACTATGGCAACTAGAGGACAATCTTAGCTCTTACAAAGCTAAGAATAGATAGCTGATACTCTCATCTGCTAAGTTAACAAAGAATTATTAGCTTCATGCTATCTACACAATTAAAAATCACATGCAGGAAACTATCATCTTTAAAAAATACATATATATTTGGTGAATTCTAATGTGAATTTTGAAGCAATGGGTAGAAATAAAGTCACAAGTGTGATTTTAGTTGCTAAGTTATGCAATTTGTAGTTGTATTAAAACTTGCTATAGATTGGAAGAAAACAGTTGTCACATGAGATGAAGCTTGTACCCCTCAGACTACTGTCAATGAGTAAAAAGTGGTCATGACCTTGTAAACCTCTCCTCATCCAGCTGATCTGCTCTTGCTGTTTTAGCCAAATGTACCTCTCACCTCACCTAAAGAGAACATGTGTATTTGTGCAAAAACTTATTCAAACCAAAAATTTACCGGTGTTTGCATAAGTTAGAAACATTAGAGTCGCTATTGTAAGATCCAAGCTAGAGAAGTCTAGCCTTGCTGATAATTCTATGCCTTTTTGATGCTTTAACTCAAAATCAGCAAAAATTTATTGTGGAAACCTTTATAGTTGTAATGAGGTAGAGCACTATATGATTGTAAAGAGGTACGATGCATGTAAAGAGGTGGAGGTATGTCTTTATAAAACTGTTAACAACTTTATAAAGTGTATCAAAGTCTCTAGATGGCAAACTCTTCCCTAGTAATGGGACAGGTGTTGACTAAATTAACAAATTGATTCTGTAAGTAGTGGGAAGTACTTTAACTGAGCTTGTTTTGAAAAAGTATGATATATATTGATAGATGGAAGGTTTACTACCATGAACAAATAATAAATAAAGTTCATAGACATATTTTTCTTTCCTTGTTTTTGTTTTGTTTTGGTTTGGTTTTTTCGTGGTCTTTTTTTTTTTTTCTTCCATACACTGTAATGTTCTAGCTGAAATATCATTTAAATGTGATGTTTTCAAAGGACAGCATGTTGTAGCTGTTGTATATTTTGTTTTGTTTTCTGCTGAGTTCTTCAATTCCATTTTTCATGAACATGTGGTGCAGCCCATGAAGTGATGGAATTATTAGCTAATACTTGTCAGTTTCTTAAGCTCAAGCATTATATTGGAATTAATACATTTATAAAAAACTTCTCAATAGTGATTCACACCATTAAATGCCTCTCAAATTGCCATAAAAGGTTTGCCTGCTCATCTCCTTTTGAAGCAGAAAGTGTTCACTGGTATAATAGATTTTCTGTGATCTACAATGACAGGTTTATAGGTGTTAAGCATCAAAAGGCTTTTTCTAGTTCTGCATTATAGGTACAATCACTTTAAGCCCACTAAAAACAGTTAAATTGCTGATGCTCTCATATGTGAAGTAGTATTATAGCTCAGTGGTATTATGTTAAATGAGGAACCAAAGGTAGAGTAAACTCCAGGGAGATAGTAAAAACTAAGTGTATTATTTAGAATTAGTACATACAAACCAATTCTGAACCTCCCTTTATAGTCTTATCAATAGTTGTGTTCTTGTAAACAGCCATGAGGAATTTTTCTGAAATTGCAATCCATATTGGTCCATTAATGGAAAACACTTCATTCTGATTCTTTGAAACAAGAGTATTAAGTAGAAAATAAAGATCTTAGTTGCATCATATCCACCAGTATCCTTTTCGTGCACTAATGAAAAGTGGGGCATTTGCATATGTGTCAGAGTAACTAGAAATACCTAGAATTTTTGCTTAATTTTTACAGCTTACTTTAGTTTCATACTATTCTCCATAAAGAGTTAAATCAAATGTAGTTACCTTAGATTTATTTGTCCACTGTAGTCAGATTGAAGAAAGAGATAATGAAACACTCTCTTTTTTATTTTGCAGTGGTTTACACTTTTGTATTTGGTTTTAATACCTTTGAAGCATATTTAGTCTTGAAAGTTATTTAGTTTATTCTTAGTGTCTAAGGGAAAAAAAAAAATGTGTTATTTAAACTCTTGTCCTTTATCATTAAATAGTCTGTCCACAGGTTGGGAACATTAAACTGCTGAGGAAATTCTTTTAAAGAAAGTCTGCATAGCTGTAAGTTATAAATAAATTCTCCTCTTTTCATGATTGTTGTGCCATATTCTCACTCCTTTTTAAAGACCTTTCTTGACATCAGCAGTAATCTGAAGCCTTAGACAGTAGCTTAAAGGCGAAAATTTAAAGGGAAGGCTGTGAGAGGACAGATGCATTTATATAAACAAATGTCTTCTTTAACCAATGGAAAAATAAAGTTAAGTTTTACCTAGAGGAATGAGAGTGCCATGGTACCTTTATCATTCTTATTGGCACTGAATAATTAGCTCTTCTCTGGGATAAAACAGGAAGAAGTCTTGATGATAGACACTGGCTTTGAGTAGACTATACTTGATTACAGAAATTAATCTCAACAAAAGAAAATAAAAGTTTGCACCACAAATGTGGTTTTTTCCTCTTGTATGTTGAGCTTCCATTACTCTGAAGCTGAGAATTCAGTCCACGGGGAGTTAAGTTCTCTTTAAAGGGAATCCCTCCATGTGTTCAGTGAAGTTCATACCTCTAATGCAATCACTGTTATACCATACATGACAAAGCAGATAGCAGAGATTAGGTTAATCTATAATGAAATGATCTGCTATTTCAGGGCACATGATATCTTACCATTGCATTAAGATTAACTGTTTCATCTGGAACATAGAAGGCAATGGAGCATCTGTGTAGAAGTCAGTTATTCTAAGTTACTACATTCTATACATTATATTTTTCGCTGAGAGCAATTTTTTTTTTTTTTTTTTTTTTCATTCTCCAAATCTCTGAAATAGTTTGCCTTGCAGGAAAGGCTATACCTATACTGATGATAGAGTGCCAGGTCAGGAAGAAGGCTCAGGTCACAGTCTCCTTGACTTCAGCTGTTTAAGGGCATGCTGCTGTTCTTGGAGAACAGTTACAAGTGTTTCCTAAGCAGCCTAGGTTTACATTGTCTACAATTCAGGCACAAAGTACTCTAACCATTCTACTGCAGGTGAGTTCATATCTTGTTTTGAGCTTAATAGTGGCACAGATCTTCTTGTTTATAGTTCCCTGCAGATCTCGAAATCTGGACCTAGTCATGGCCTTTGGGCCCTGCAGCCCACACCACAGAAACCAGAGAGGTTTGGACTTCAGTATTTTCTACATACTGATGTCTGGAATGTTCTGAGAAAGAAAACCCAACCTTTTACACTACTGTTAAGAGACACTGTTCTGAAAAATCTCCCCAGTACTGGTGGCTCAAAGTGAGTCACTTCTTGAATGGGCAAATATAAGTGGTCCAATACACTTTCAAAGAAGGGACCCAGACAGATACAGTCAGCAGATTCACCTAAGGGCTGTTAGTTTGCCATGAGGTGAAGAAATAAAGTGGATAAACACCACTGGTAATCTAAACAGAGAAATCCAAAATCAGTCGCAAAAAGGCACACAGACAGAACTCACATAGTGGACCAACCAACCTGCCAATGAGTATCAGTATGGCTTTACTAGAGGCAAGTCCTGCCTGACCAATCTGGTGGCTTTCTATAATGAAGCAACAGCACTGGTGGACAATGGAAGAGCTGTGGACATCACCTATCTTTACTTTGCTAAGGCCTTTGACACTGTTCCCCATAGCGTCCTCCTTTCTAATTGGTTTGATGGGTGGACTGTTCAGTGGATAAGAAACTGGCTGGATGGCCACACCCAGAGAGTCGTGGTCAATGGCTCACCAGTTGAAGCCTGGGCTGCATCAAAAGCAGCATGGCCAGCAGATCAAGAGAGGTGACCCTGCCCCTCTACTCTGCCCTGGTGAGACCTCACCTGGAGTCCTGTGTCCAGCTCTGGAGCCCCCAGCACAAGAAGGACTTGGACCTGTTTGAGTGTGTTCAAAGGAGAGCAACAAACATGATCAGAGGGCTGGAGCAGCTCTACTATGAGGATGGGCTGAAGGAGTTGGGGCTGTTCAGCCTGGAGAGGAGGAGGCTCTTGGGGGAACCTTATAGTAACCCTCCAGTACCTGAAAGGGGCCTACAAGAAAGCAGGGGAGGGACTATTCACAAGGGTTTGTAGTGACAGGAGAAGAGGTAATGGCTTTAAGCTAGAAAAGGGGAGATTTAGGTTAGATATTAAGGAAAAATCCTTCAATATGAGGGTGATAGAGCACAGGAATAGGTTGCCCATTGGTGGAGGCCCCATCCCTGGAGACATTCAAGATCAGGCTAGATGAAGCTCTGAGTAGCTTGATCTAGTTGGAGATGTCCCTGTTTATGGCAGGGGGGTTGGACTGGGTGACGTTTGGAGGTCCCTTCCAACTGAGACATTCTATGATTCTTTGATCAGCTTCCTCCTTGTGTTACAGGCAAATCTCTATAGATAACTGTAGCTATTTATTGTACTCCAAAAATTCTGGACCTGGTTGCCAAGCAACTACAGCAGTTTTGTTACATGTGTTTGATATGATCTACTACTGCATTTTTTTTTTCTTTCCTGAAACTTAATTGTTCTTTATTATGGCTCTCCTCAGCCTGTATAAGCTGTGTTAATCAGAGGCAACCTTAACCAAAAAAAAGTCCCAAGACCAACAGAAGATGTAAATGACAACAGGCTTGTATGACAAAGATTAATTCTGTTGAAGTATTATATATGTGAAATTTTTAAGACACCATATTTCTGTCAGGAACTAAGCAATATATGAGGATAGGGAAAAATCTATTGAATTAGTTTAACATGTATCCTTCCCCTTTATAGGATGTAAAAAACATAGAGTCAACACTAAATAGTTATAGAGGACAGCTATTTTTTATAATATAAAAGGAGATCAAATAATTTAAACAAACTAACAATTGACTGATTAATCAGGCTGTGTTTTGATTTAGATTTGGTTTCTACTAGAAATCATATCTGAGATCCAAACACAGCTAGATTTTGGGACTCACCATGTAGAAATCGCTGAGCTGTTCTTGTGAGAGATTTGGCTCAGATAAAAAACATTTTGCAACATTAAACCCAGTACAGTGAAAATATAATAGGTGCTTTCTTGAGTTTTCTGCTAGTTTGGAATTATCCTTAAAATAACCTTTTTTTTCTTTTTTTTTTTTTTTTTTCCTGTACTAATCTACAGATGATTCTGAACATGTACCAGAATCCCTTTCAGTAAAGACTGGAACATTTAAAAAATAGATGTAGCTTTTGATTTACTTTGAATTCAGATTGCTGTATAGTAGAAATTTTAAGAAACCTGTCTTCAGAATAGAATCTGAGATCAGTTCTTATTACAGCATTCTTAGTAGTTAAAAATATAAATTTATTTTCTCTCTTGATATGAGTGTGTCTTAAGATTTCATAATTAATAAACACATGTGGACTTAAAAATGCATTGAACATCATGGTAACTAAATACAATGGTAACTAATAGGTACATCTGATACTGGTTTTGTGTCATTTTTTTTGTTACTTTGCCCTGTATTTAATAAAGTGCATATTCTGGACATCCTCAATCAGTTCTGGTTACTGAAAAGTTAACACTTAGTCTCTCAAGTCTTTGAAAAAATGCTTGTGTTCATTCCCTAAAATTTTAAGGACTTGCTCAAGAAAAAGAGTGCAAGGAACTTTTCTGTAATAGATTATTTTTCACAGAATATAAAAGGTCTTCCCTTTTATTCTGGTTCAGTCATGTCAGAAGTTTCTATTGTTACTTTCTAGGTTTACATAGAAAATTGGACTCGAAACAACTCAAGGATCAGTAAAATCCTGATATGATATCCCTTTCTCTCCTTTCAGTTGAGCAGAAAACCCAGAACTTTTCCTAAGCAAAATGCAGGTACTCAATTTAGTGCTTCTGATGATTTCTACATAAACGGCAGAAAAGAATGGGATGGGGAATCAGTACAATAATATCAATAGGAATGTACTGGAGTAGGTATATGAGAAACTGGGTATTGTACTCCTTAATTCAGTGTCCACAAAAGTGTTACTACACGTTACTACTTCTTTTTTGATCTGGAAAACCATAGAGTTTAATTTTTAAGTTCATTGCATTCAGATTCATCTCATGTTCCTTGAATTTGAAGCTTCCTTCTCTGAGAGATTAGGGGATTTGGAGGAACTCTGAGGGAAGATGAAGGTAAATATTTCATTCAATTAACTGAACTTCTCTTACTTCTGCACACAAGTGAATAAATACTTCTCATAACCTTGCAGATGTACTGTTGGTTTTGCCAACTATTTTACTGTCAGCTTTACCCCATCCTGCTTCTTTTATTTTTCTCCCCTGCTTCCAGGGATATATGAAGTAACTTTTAATCACATCAGAGAAGTCTGCTTGACTGACTTAATTTACAGTAGATACTGTTTGGTTTACACTTAGTAATAATCCATAGTTTGTCCTTAGCAAGACTTCAGAGACTAAAGATAGACTTCACCATGCCTAACCTTGGAGATTTATGATGATATCTTTATGGGAGCTAGGTAAATAGTCCAGCCAGTAAATATGATTTTTGCCCTTAGCAGGGGCATGCCCTGGGTGCGCACTGACTGTGCGGTTGAGGGGCTCAGCCTCACCATGGTCTGAGATTGGGTGTCACTGTTTTGACCCCAGTACTGGAGCCAGTGATTGCTGCCTCCCTTGCTCCAACTTCAGCTCTGAGAATGGCTCCACTGGGGAGGGGGTGACACACACACAAACACACCCCTGACACACACACCCCTGACAGTCACTGCCCAATGCCTGGGGGCCACTGCCAGGCTGCAGCTGGCAGCCCAGGAGAAGGAAATAGGCTGTGACAGGGAAAAGTATAAAAAGAAACCAAAGCAGAACTCAAGCTTGAAGAGAAAGAAATGTGACACCTTTCCTGGTGAAGACCTGAGGACGCTGACAGCTCACTGTGACCGTCCTACAATCTCTCACCCTTTTAAGTCTTGAGGAAGACCAAATAGTCATCCTTAAGATACAGCAGATCACAAGAAAGATGAATATAACAGCTAAGAAAAGAGATAGATCCTAGGAAGATTTTATTGTATTACAATTTTAACTATATTGATTAATTACGGTTTTAATTATTAATTAGATAGTATGTGCTATGAGATCTTTAAAACACTGACTCCTCAGCACATTATAAAAGATATTTTCTCTTTTGCCTGTAGCAGGATTTGGAGTCTGTTATCAGACTGTCTTTATGCAGAGAAATAGGAGGTTTTAGGGTGTGATTCATCTCAAGGAAAGCATCTAAAATTATTCAGGTAAATCATGTTATAGAAGTTCCTCTTTCTCCGTTCACCATAAAGCAAACCCAAATCATCCTGTGTCTCCCTGCTCTCAGATAAGTGCCCTCATCTAAAGCCAGAAAATCTATACTTTCCTCCTCACTTACGTTTTTCATTAATTTTGCCACTCAGAGGGACAAAATGCCCTCTGGGCTTCCTTTCTATCTAGTAACTAGGACATTTACTAACACATAGAAGATAGAGATATTGAGTCCTAGACAGAGAAAAAAGTGAACCTGGGTCTTCCACTGGCTGAACAGTATAATAATTGCTTTGCAGCATAAAAGATGAACTGTGGCACTACCATCACCTCTGTGGCAATGCTGTAAAGGAAAATAATGATCCCTGTTTAGTTCTTTGAAAGCGCAATTGTACATGTCAATGCACAGCAGTAAATCCTGGCCTTCAGCTTCCAGGCAAACAGATGTACATGTGATCCTTAATCAGACATCTGGCAGCTGAGGAAGGGTCAGCGTCCCAGCCACTGTCTTCCCTGTTTCTTATTATTTAGTGTTAGATAGGTTCCTGCTTCATATATAGTGTTTGGATTATTGTTAGAAAATGTTTAATTTCCCAAGTACTGCAGAGCTCTTGATCTCATTTTAGGGGAGCAGAAAGCCACAGTATAGGGATTTGTCTGTGATCGCTTTATTGGAGATGGTGCTCAATCAGTAATACCTTGAATTTTGTAAAAAACTAAAACCAGAATATTCATTATTTAGAAAACTGAATTTTTAGATGGCTATTTTTACATTGGTTTTGATTAATTCAAGCCAAGTATGTCTGGTGATACCTTTTTCAGACTCAGTGAGAGGTCTGACCCATTAAAGCTAGGTTATCTTTTTTTCTGCATCCTTTTTTAGACATAATGCCACTGATATAAAACAATATTATTGGTGTATTGGAAAGACTATATGCATAATCTTTCCCAGACTTCATCTGCAAATATATCCCTTCCTTATTCTTACAGGTTTTCTAAGCCTACATCCAAAACTTATGTGCTCTTTTAATAACATAGAATTCCCTGTATTAAAAAGATGACCTAAATTCCATTCTTCTCTATCTGCAGTATGCTTGAAGCCATACAGGCAAAATCTTTTTACAATACAAAAGTCCTCTGAGATTTCTGTCCAGGTGACTGCCTTGTTCACTGGGCTATGACTAGAGGTCTTGAACATCTCCCTCCTTTTCTCTGTCCCAGTGGATTTTGCCTTCGCTTCTGCAGAACGGAGTTATTAAGACATGAATATGACCCATAACACTCCTAAGGAAGATTAAAGCTGTAGGTTAAATCTTTTCAAGGAGAGGGTTTTTTTAATATATACATCTCTTCCTTTGCTGTAAGGTGTATGTGTAATTAGTGTTCATGTATTAAACATGCTTACTGTCCATGTAAGAGAAGAAAATGCTGCTCATTTCTTTGTATTCCAGGCTCTTTCTTGTTTCCATTACTGATTGTTCCCCTAAAAGTCTGGACAGTATGGGCTCCTGTTCTTATGAAATGCATTGCAACTATTTTGTTACTTTTGACATATTAATAGTTGAAAACCATTGTGGCAAATGAAATCATCACAACCTGACAAATCGGTGATTTTTAACATCATTTTGCAACAACCATAAATCTTAAATCCTATAGTTTTTCTCTCTAACCAAGTGATTTTTATAAGAATGTTTTTGGTGAAAATCATATCTAATCACACAAATATCTATAGCACACAGCTATTCTTCCTTTGACATTTTTTATATCTGCAAATTATTTGTTTCAAATTGCTGGCATTTCATGCCCAATATTTCTAATAAATCAAACCAGGATTTTGGAGAGAATTTTAAAGAGAGTTGGGTAAGTAAAAAGTCATTCTACCTGAGATTATTTTTTTTTTCTATTTTTATTTGATGTAAATAAGGTTTCTTCCATCCTTACCTTTATGTGCTGATAATTCCTGTCTAACTTTCTAAATATAATAAAATATATAATGTGCTATATAACATTCTCTAGTTCCCAAATAGTAAACTATTTTTTCAGATTGTTTTCACCTTGTTTTGGTCAAAACAGAATCCAGTGTTTGTCAAGAATTCCTCAGTTACTGCTTCTGTGTGGTATTTAAACATGTCAGTATTTGTATTTTGATTTTCCTGAGTAATATTTATTTGGAGACATCAGAGACAACATTGTTTTTCTTAAATGGTATTTTATAAAAGTTGGGTAAACACTGGGCCTACCAGAGCTCATTTTTAGATTTCTGTAAGAGTTAACAAGTAGGTTTAGATGGAAGTGCTTGGCATATTGTCAGATTGGACAGAAAACTGAATAACAGGACAACAACAACTAAGAATTCTGCATGGGCTTGGCTGTGAAATGGAACTATTTCCAGCTTCTATAGGAATTGTAATTTTGTACCTTGGTCCTTCCTTGAATTCCTCAAATATTTCTGTCTTGATGGTTTACATTTCATGGAGGTTGGAGATATCAGAAGCATATAAATTGGTGTTTTATTTTCACCCTGTTTACAGGTTGTTTTTATTTATTATAAGATAAAAATGAAATATTTCAAATATTAGTGGTATGCACAAGATGTAGCAAATACACTCGGTTTACATGTACTAAATATAATTTCAGCCATGAAAACAATCTTAGAAAATTATGTAAAGGGTACTAAGGAGCAAGTATGAAGTTGAAACAGTGATTTTTCTTTAAGTACCTTATTGATGTCCAATTTTTATTTTTAAAGGGAGCAGACACATTAGGAAATACATGATCTAAAGTTATCTGCTCCATTCAAACTCAAAATAATAATGGGCCCTTCCTAAAGCAGACTACAGTTGTAGTGGCCCTGCTACTTGGATGCACAGAGATTTGTGAAGTTATACAAAAACTGCTGCTGTCTTCTTGGGCAAGACACTTTCCATATAGATATTAGTAATTCTCCAAGTGAGTAATATGAGATGGTGATCTGGTATTTTTCAGTAGTGGAAAAAGAAGCCTTTCCAGAATTTTCTTTCTGTTCTTTTAGAAAGCTATCTTAGGAGTAGATGAACTTCCTACTGGGCATTCCTCTCCATTGGCTGAACAGGAAGACAATGAGATATAGAGCTGCTTTCCAGCTTTTGTATGAATAAATTAGGTAACCCAGCCATTGACCAAGTGATCCTTATAATTTACACTAATTCTGAACTTGAGCTGTCCTTTGGAATGTGACTCTAACATAAATTACTTTTTTTTTTTTTTTTCCCTCAGGCATTTGTTGATCTAGCAACATTTTTTAGCAGAATAAATTTTCGTACAATTTTTCATCAACATCTTCATACTGATAAACTAGTAAAAGGAATACATTATTTTGTTAAATTATGGCAAGGCTCAGTAGGTTTGCCTTCTAAGTGAACTCACAAATAGCAATTGTCAGAGTATTGTCTCTGTCTACAGCAACTCATCAGTAGAGTAAAACTTGGTGTTACTGTGGCACAAGAAGTGCAATCATCTGTATAGCTAAAAAATGCATAAAAGTTGCATGATTTCTGTATCAGAAATTCTGTGCAGTAATTTCTGTGGTCTAGATCCATATAGTAGAATAGTAAAAGAGAATGACTCTGATTAATATGGACATCAGCAAAGAGTGTTGCTTGCACCTCTGGCAAAACTGGGTGCAAAACCTAAACAGAGAAATGGGCGCTTTTTCATTTTTTTAAATTAGTTTTTGTTTTGTAATGAAAAATGTATGATAAACAATAGGAAAGGACTTCAAATGTCATCCTCTCTAGGATATTCAGCAGAAATGAATGTTGTACATCACAAAGCTAAGCATAACTAGAGACTTTCAATGTGTGAACAAAGGCAGTACACTTGAAATAAAGGGGACATTTTCCTTACAGTAAGAATTGACATATATGACAAAAAATTTATTTTTTTTTCTTATAACTAACTACAAGTCATCTTATTCCCTGCAAAATAAGAATTGATGCTTCTTTTCATTTTTTTCCTTGGAGATAAACAGTATCAAGTGATACTGTTTCTACTCATCTTTTTCCTAATTCTTTCTTGTCTTTAAGATGTAACTGTTGCACATCAAGGATTAGGGAGGTGGAAATTCCAAACCAAATGGAATTCATGATAAAATTTAGTGTGGTACTTTCTTATTCTGGCTGTCATTTTATGATCAATCTGAATTACATCTGCATAAGATACCTGAAGGTATCCATTTGAACAACAGTACCAGGAAGATTGGAGAAATTCAGGTCCTTTGCAAAGAAAGATCCTTTTTAATACTAGGCTTCTCATTCTCCCCTAGAATTTGTAGAGCTTTTTTTTTTTTTTTTTTTTTTTTCTAGAGCAAATTTGATTTCTTTTTAGTTGCTGAAGATTCAACACCATGCCATCAATGTGAGAAGAGTAACTGCAGTTTTGTTTCTGACATGAAATCCAGATCTGCTTCTGCTTGCCTCACTCTGCTTCAATGCAAGCGCTGGCAAAGACCTCTACACACTAAGATAACTCTCCTGCTATTGCAGATTACCAGATAGTACAACCACAACTAGCTTTGCTGAGTTCTGATCACAGGACTGCCTTCTCATTTTCAGTTTTAAAAATGCCATCCTTTTTCTTCTTTAGAATGAAGCTCTTAACACTTACCTTCCTCTCAGCTTGCTTTAGTGACTTTGTTCTCATTACATCTCATTCCTGGTTTTTCCTCTCTGCTATCTGTCTTTTACTAGATAGGACCCTTTCCTGTCTTTTTCTTATCAGTGCTTGTTTATCTGAATCAAAATACATTGCTAGTTTCTCAAATGGCATAAATCGGGGGAGGAGAGTTATCTTCTACCACCATTTTCTTTACTCCATACTTGTCTTTGGATCTATTCTAAATTTGATAATGTTTCCAGCTTTTGTTGTCATCTTTATTTTTGAGAACTATTGGAGAAACTTTGTACATAAATATATGCCTTTGTAACGTAAGTGTTATGTATTTCACATGGTTTCCTCAGAAGCAAAAATTCTTATTCTTGCCACCTTGTCTCTGTCATCATGATAGCAGCCATCTCTACCTATTTTTATTTTTCCTTCACAAATAGAGGTGTATGGATAACTGTTATTTTTTCTTTTTTTTGCAGTCCTTTGTTAGCTAACTAGCATTGTTAAGCCATTTAACTTTCAGCCATTTCCCCTCAGTTAGGCTTGCAGTTAGATTTCTGTTTAACTTCATATCATGATCAAAGTGGGAAATTTTCCACAAATTCTTGTTTAGAAAGACTCTATCCCAACCACAGTGTAGTTTCTTCAGAATTCAGTCTGCATGTAAACCAGACACTACCATCAAGCAGAACAGAAACACATGTATTTACTCTGAAGCAACAAGAAGTTTCTTATTTTTCACTACCGCAGACAAATTCCATACACGTAGTTATTTTGGAAGATGTCCTGTGTCTGCACATTTTAATCTTGTCTTCATGATTCATGCAAAATCTTTACTACAGGAAATTTATGTGAAGTCTTCCTTTCCACTGTAAGTTCTTCTACACAGGGGAAATTATTCTACAGTGCTTACACTAGAACTCCAAATGTAAACTTAAATTTTTCAGCATAGAAATGACTTCAAATGTGTATTCTGAAATAAATTACCTAAGCAGCACTATTATTCTGAATCTTTCCATCCTTTGAGCTGCCAGTTCCCATATTAAAAGGTTACCAAATAAGAATTTTGCATTTACTCGTTGAAGGTTACTAGATCACATACAAAACAGGAGGTAAAGCAGTTGGATCTATGCATTATTATATGTATAATTTATGAGCCATTTGGATTTGAGCTTCAGTTTGAGTTTTTTTCTCTAATAGGTTATGTGTCATAAATTATACCTACCCAATTTCCTGATTCTGTCTTTGATCAGTTTCGTTTGTATGACCTTCAAAACATTCACCATTGTTTGTGTGATGTAACATTTGTCTGCTGTGGTTTTAATGATCCATTCCTTATTTATATTCTTAAATATTCATGGCACTATTTTTTTCCTTAGTAAGTGTTCCTGTTAGCAGACCCTAGTCCAGTGTGACTCAGAAAATGAAACAGAAAATAGTATTTTGTATGCATCTATCTTATGCCTCCTTTACTGGATATCACTAAGGAAGTTAATACTGTGAATAGTGAGTGTTTTTAACGTTCACTGAGTGTTTTTCTGTTGATGCTTTGTGTGCATGCAGGTCTTCACTGGAACTCATGAATTAAGTGGGAATAAAATGCATGCCAGCACACAAGGCAGCCTGCAGGCTTCTAATACTTCACGTAAGATGAACGAAGTACAAATAAGGTTTACTATGCACTTAATTGAGTGCATTAATATTTCTTTCATAAGACAGACATATTTGCACTGCAAAGTACTTTGGGGGAATGGAAAGCAGAGAGATACAGAGAGAGTGAACACCGTATTATTTGCAAGATATTAATTGAAACAATCTGAACTTCACCAGAAGACATGAATGAAGTGTTATTAAAAACATGATTGGTTCACTGTTAGCATCAATAACATCAGCCCAATTTTTGTAAAAGACAGCTTGAGAGGGCACTAGTATGAACACTGTCCATGCCTGAACACGCAAGTTCAGCTGGGACTGTTTTCAGATTCCATATGTCCAAGATAAAGATAGATTCTGCAGCTGATACACCTGCCCAGTAACAGTTTTGACACCGCTCTGAGAGCTGGTATGCATAGCTGTGACCCAAACAAGGCATACTGAAGACAGAAGCAGGCATCTGGCCAATTTAACTGCAACTCATGGGGCAAATATGGTCTTAGAGAAAGTTGATGCTGCAATAAATACAACATGTTTACTTATGAGTACAGAACAGATAAAACTTAGCTGTCAGTTTAGTGAGGTGTGTGCCATAAATACAGAAAAGTAATTACTATAAATCATGAGGAAAAAAAGCAAGCTACTGTGCAGGCCTTACAGTTCCATCTTGCCACAGTATTTCATCAGTGGCTGGGGAGAGATGGTTTTCAGGAAGAGCATAGTTTTAATCTTAGGACTCCACAAGAATTTCTCCAATAACTTTCAACAGGAAGAAGCACAGTCCTAAGAATACTTGTCATCAAATCACCTGAATGTCACTTCTCCTGTAGCAGCATAGTGCTAAGCAAATTCAAGCTGAATTGCTAAATCAAATTGTTGGATCTGCAAAGATTTGGATCTGGAAAAAGAACAAATTATCCACAGAGAGTTCCATTACACTTCTGTTGCACTAGATACCATACATGAATACTCAAATAAATGCATAGACTATAGCTCATGCCAGATCTTCAAGGTGATTTTTTGATTACATTAGGAAAAAAAAAAAAACAAAAAAACAAACACCATGAACCAAATTTTAAAAATCCATCCCTTCTACCAGTGGAATTGGCCAGATTAAATATTGGTTTGTTCTGTATTTCATTTTTGTTGTTGTTGTTTCCTAGTCAGAAAATAATCTTACTTAAGTGATTGATTTGGTATTATGGGGGGAAAGGGTGATTGCTGACCTATTTTTCCTTGCATCATAGACATAAAACCTTGTGCAGTTCTTGCAATGAATTACAAGATTTTAATTATTGTACTATTCCCATTTATATTATTTATTCTGAATTATGGGGAGATAACTGCCTTCTGGAGTAACCTACAATACTATAAAGTATATTTTAACACCAAATTTTGTACACTTCATGGTCTGACACTTGATATTGATAGCAACCTTTAAAATAGTTGGTAAAAATAGACTGCAGTCACACAAGTCTCGATTCATGTCACTAAGCTAATAGGTCTAGTCATGAAGTGTATTTGATGTTAAAATCCACACTTGATCATGAAACAGAGCCCTGGTTTAGGAACTATTTATACTTTAATGACAATAATATTTTTTTAAAAATTCCTGTACTAATTACATTCCAGGTGACTCCTATAGTTTAAATGGTTTACTGCTAGAAGACTTTGCCGTCTTTTCCTTGAGTTAGGTAGGGGCCAAGGCTTACCATCTTCTCAGTTCTTTGCAATTAATACATGTGTGAAAAGTTTTAGGGAAATTATTCTTTTTAAATGTACATTAATCAACTAATTTATTTACTGTTTTATGTGTACTTTTAAGACAAGGTCAGACAATATCTTCTATTACACTCCAATATATACAAAAACGTATAGCATTCACTGCTTTTGCTGCATATATGAACTTTTCTAGAAAATTAATTCTAACGATTGTTTATTTGTAGTCAGAAAAATACTTTTTCAAAGAATGAGTAGAATATGAAATTAAAACAGAAGTGCTTGAAAATTCCAGGGTTGTCATGCTCCTCTTCATCTCTAGGCATTTTAGGTAGTTTTATTATTAAAACCTAACAGAATAAATACTTCAGAGTTTTTATTATACTCTCATTCTCATAAACTTTGGACTTCTTTAAGCTGTATTACGCACCTCTTATCCTGAATTTTTTTCAATATCAGCAGTTTTTCCATTATGCAGAGAATTTGTGTTTTCTGGTTGAATTATTGGTGGAATTCATCTAGCAACGATGACAGGAGGACAAGCGTTTAATGTGATCCTCTCAGTGGTAAATGGAAAGACAAGAAAACCATAAAAATTTTCAGGTCCATTGGGCCAGTTGACATATTCTGCATAGCAATCTTTTGTAGTCTTGCTTTTAGAGAAGGTATTTCTCTCAGCCTAATTTAAATATCAGTGGAAAATACCAAAAGGTGCTTTGGCACAGGATCCCAGCTAAGATTTGTTAAACCCAGGAAAAATGATTATAGTTGACCCTTATAGACATATGAGTACAAAAGAGGTAGAGGGAATTTGACATCTGAAAGTAAGTAGGAAAAAAATGGTGATTAAATCATTGTTCACAGGCAAGTAACAGCAGTAGAAAAAGGTCATGACACATGAGCATGGTGTTATTCAGATTCAGTAAATGTAAGAGTAGAGAGGAAAGCTAAAAATTTTAGATTAATTGCTAGTAAATTGCTTTAAGGTATTCAAATGCGCATCTATGCTACGTACATAAATAACAAACAACTATTTCCAGAAATACAATGTAGTTATAATTGTTCTGGCAAGGTAGAGCATAGCCACAGTTTACCTGCACTAGATGATTCTAGAAAAATGTTGAATCAAAACTGCTGACCTAACCATTAGTAAGTGGCCATCAATTAGGCTATTAGAATGCATCAGTGAAAATTGGAGTAAAAATCAACAGAAATTGGGAACTGCTTCATTTTAGCCACTACAGTTGAGTACAACTTAAAATAATTTCAAAGTTAATTCAAGAATTCTCTGCATTTATGATAGAAGTGTACATTAGAGCTCTTCAAACTGTTATACCTGGGAGAAAAAGATACACCTGGCTTCTATTTGTTTGAAATGGGATAATTTAGGCTATATTTTTGAAAGATTCTTGCAGGTAGCACATATCATACGCCATCATGAGGCCTAGTCTCATGCTGGGCACAGTACAGCATTCCAATCCCTTCTTTCCAGGGTCCATATGAGTCATAGAAAAGGGAAAAATATAGAGCTATTTCCTGGTGTTCAGTAAGGAGTTTTTATGCAAAAAAAAATCAGAGTAGTTCTTTTTCTCCTTCCCAAGAGATTTAAAAGAGTGTGTGGTTTATGTATTTTATACGTACAGAAATTTGATAGGTAATACTCTTTTATATATATATAAGTATAGAAAATTGAAAATATCACTGTGACTATAATCTGCTACAATCCTTGCGTATAAACAAGTTTCATGCCCATTTTCCCATAATCTCCAAATACTATAAATAATAAACAAATAACTTATCTTTTTAAAAAAGGATTTTACTTTTTTATTCCATTTTTATAATACAGAATGTTGTTACTTCTATGACTAGAAATCTCTGAATTTCAATCTCTATTGTAGTCTTGGCTTCTTTATACATCTCTGCCTTCTAAAGACCTGTTCTCTTTGTTCATATGTTTTGGTGGTTTTTTTGTTTTTTTTTTTTTTTAAAAAAAAAAAGTTAGAAAAATGTATTGTGTAAGAAAATCTTATATGTACAGGTTATTTTTGTTGTTATTTCCAAATCTATTTTGTAACTCTTGAACAGAATGGAGGGGAAAAATTAAAATTAATAGAAAATGCAACCCATTGTTTCCTTTATGTAGTGAACAGTGAGGGAAAGTGCAGATCTCATTACGAATATCATTTCAGACTGACTCTTGAACATGGGGATTAAGAATCAAAACATAGCTCGACAGGCATGACTTATGGATGTATGAGGAAAGGAATCATTTCAGGAAAAGGAAAGGAGCTTCCTGTGAGTTAAGGATCTGATTTTCGGTCCCTTTAAGGCGGCTGAATTCTATGTGTGTGTTTGTGCCCATGTGAATGTGTATATTTGGGGTAGAAGTGTAGACATTGTGAATGTGAGCTCTGCAATGTGAGCTCTAAAACAGACATTTTTCTTTCAGAAGAATTTTGTAGTCTACTCAAATCTGTAGACTGTGTAAGCATGACAAAGGACCAGTAAAGAGGGTTTATTCATAACTGTTGTTTTTCTTTGCTTGAAAGCTGCTTGTGGGCTGCACTGGCAACGGTTCTGGATGTTAACCACGTTTTATTGTTGTCTAGCACGCCACATTAGAGAACATTTCAACTTTGAGAGAAAAACATAACTATAATTCTCTGCTAGTCATGCAACACAGACTCCTTTGACAGCGTAAAACAGGTTCACTGTAACTGTGGGTACATTATGTGGAACCAAAGACAAGGCACATCTCAGTGAAACAGCATTGCAGCTGGAAATAGAAATAATAGTTGAAGATCATTGCTCTGCTGTGTCTTTAAGGTGTTTCTTCTAAAAAGACTAAGTAAAACATGAAAGAAAATGGGACTCATGAAAACACACTAAAACCTTTTAAATGTTGATTACAAATATGAAGTGGGATATTGTATTTAAGGCAATAAAGAATAAAACTTTGGGATTATTTTGCTGTGACTGTCCTCCAGGTCACACAAACAATTGATTTTATTTTAGAATGCAAGAAGTGATTGACATGACTCCATTAAATCTGACCAGCACTAATCTCCTCAAGAATATATTCAGAAAAATATTTGTTAAACTTCAGCTTTCTGTAAGTGTTAATGTAATTTAAAAGGATGCTGTGTACTAATACTCATAGGAGAATGAAATTGTGGGGAGGGCTAATTGAATGAAATGACGTTTTACCTGACTTATCTGTAATTCTTTGCAGTGCTTGTACTGCTCTTTTATTCAAGTGTCAGAAGTTGAGGAGCTTGTCTATCCTATACCAGCACTTATTGCAAGAAGTGCAATTCTTCTTGCAAGAGCTTCATGCTGTTGCCTAGAGATGCTTGCTCCTCCCACACTTCTCTTCAGGCTATGGTAACTGTGGGGCCATGGCCTCCAGTGTACCTGCTCCCTTTCTTTATGTGGCTCAGCGTCTTCCTCCCACACACTTCTACAAAAACATTTGTTCTGCCTGATGACAAGCAACTGTCTTGTCTCTCCTAATAACTTCCTCACCTGACAACACAGTTGAGAAGCCCAGCCACAAGCAGCAAGAGTCTGGGAGGTGGCTGTGGTGTGCAGGGCAGCCATTGGTATGGTCACTGGTGCAGCCACTGGAGGAGCAAGGTACTGGACACGGGTACAGGTGTAGATGCTCACTGTGGTGAGCCACGAATGCACTTTGACTGAGGGCACCAGGGCATTGTTTATGGGGGAAGCTAACAGGCTGTCCCAGAAGAAGCACTGCTCCTTGCATGCTGTTTGCATAAGCCAGGGCCATGGAGACCACTGGAAGTCAGCTGTTGGGCTGGACAGGTCTGCAGCTAGCCCAGTGAAACCTTTGTTTCTCTGACCTTTTAATTTCAATATTTTGAAACTTTATTTCACTTGGCATGCCTCAGTTTTAAATAAACATAACTTTCTTATGACCCTGGTTTTATACAGCTGTAAGAGATCTGTTCCTTCTTTATAAAAAATAAATAAAATTTCCAAATAGCAAATTAATTATTCATATTTTTCATGAGAGAGTCCTTCCCACAGGCAATGATGCCTTCTCTTTGAATGTTGTAAGGTATTTCTAATTAGAAGAATAATAAATGATGTAAAAGATGTAGCCATGAAAGAGAAAACCTGATAGCTTCAATAGAAGTCTCATTCCAAGATGTAAAATAATAAAAAAAATAGCAGCAGAAGAAAGAAAAATATTATAATCCTCTCTGTGCCTGAATCCATATGAACTGCAGGGTGTGCATTATACATAGAAATATCCAGAGACAGAAGCTCCATCATCCACAGAAGCATATGCTCATGAGTATATTAAAAGTTTTTATCTCTGCCTGCCTTTAAAAATCAAGACTTACAACTGTCTCTCTTGAGAAGTTTTAAATTTGAAGGCTGATGCAGCTGAAACTCATTGGAAGAGAGGAAACCCAGTAGGTAGTGGTAAGAGTTAATGAAGCTTGCTAGTCGGCGGGGCTGCAGCCCTGCCTCAGTGTGTGCTTACCCTTAGAGCTAGGTCTCAAACCTTTTAACATTCTGACATTAATGTGAATTCTTGTAAACAAAAAAACGCAAGAGCTGTACATACACAGGGGAATGAGCTACAACTGAAAGGATTTTATAGGCCAAAGGGCATTCCTTGTTAGACATTCAGAGTGAAAGATAAAATATAGCTTAAATTTTTTTTTTTTTTTTTTTCTAGAAGCTTGGGCACTCTGCTTTAGGACAAATAGCAGTCTAGGAAGCCAGCTCTAGAGGTCAAATGGAAAAGCTGCATGTAAGTCTAGTAGAAGGATTATAAGCAAGGCTCATTTTTTATAAAAAGATATTGCATGCTGTTACAAACAATGTGAGAATCTTTATAGGTGAAAACACAGCTGTGGTTTTCATTAATAGCTATTGTGGGAAGGTATGTAGCCATTTGTGATTCAAACAGCATGTTTCTATTGGTTTCACAGAAATCCGGAGCCTGCTAAATATTCTTCAGTGCTTTCTCTCATTAACTCTTTCCATATTTATGGACATAGAGCAGTTGCAGCAATTTTAATGCAGCTGATTACTTTAAAAAGCTTTCTGGTTAGCAGGATGAATGTCTTTCCCATAAGAAGTCAAGCTGGTCACAAGTCCATGGAATAAAGGAGCATATTGTCTTGCAAGGCAGCTTCATTTGTGGGCACAGGAAGATAAAAAGACATAGATATCAAAAAAAGTGTACAATCTGTTTTCTGCAGCACTCTGTGTACTTACTGCAATTCTATATAGAAAGCTAAAGGTAAGATGCCACTAGCTTTTGCTTGTTTGGTCTTTCCTGAAAATTAGTACATAACCTAGCCTGCCCTCAGTTACCAGAATCAGACTGTAGTTTCAGGAGTCATGAACAAACTGCTTTGTTCATCCACTCACTCTCTTTTTTTTTTTTTTTTTTTTTTCCTCCCTCCTCCTCAGAATTACAGATTTTACTCTCTTGTAGGGAGATCTAGGGGCTCAGATGCCTTGCATGAAGTCCTGGGGCTAAACCCCCAGCCCTGAATGAGGATTGGCATAAGGATGACATCTACAGCCAGGCAAGAAAAAACCTCCTGGTTGGTTTTCACTTAGGGTCTGGCCAGCCATGGGTGGGAACCGATTAGGAGATCACCACCAAGTGTCCCTGCCTTCCACATTAACTTGGAGGTGGGGCAAGAGGCTACCTATATAAGATCTGACTACCTTTACAGTAGGGTTTGGAGGACTGTTTACCTGGTGAGTGAGTCTGTCTGTGCATGTGCTGTGTGAAGATCCTGGTTGTTGGAAGGGCGCCCTGACTCTGGGAGGATTGAGTTCCCGGGATGGCAGAGTCAGAACATGAAGCTGTCTCTGAGTCCCTATTATATAATTGGGCTTGTGGCCTGGCTGCTATCATTGCCCATTGCTTGGCTTCTTGCCTGGCTTGCTCCTTTCTTCATTTCCACTGTGGTGGGTGAGTGCATTGATTTGTTGTCTGGCAACTTGTTGTCTTGTCTGGAGACTTATTGTCTGTGGTTGTCTGGTAATTTGGATCTCTGGTGTGTGAAGTGGTAGTGGAGAGAGTGGTTTGGCTGCTGGTCTGCCTGTTAATGATACTATCATTCTGTGTTGGGTAAGTGGTCAGCAGAAGACTTGTTTTAGCAAAGTATGAAAGAGCTGACTTAATTTTGACCTCGTATGTCTCATGTGTCTACTTAATGCTATGTTTGTAAATAAAAACAAAACAAATGACCTCCAAAAAAATTGAGAAGTTACAGAAGGAATTAGGACTATAGGAAAGGATTGTTTCATGCAACTTTGCTGTCTTTCAACCAGTTTTTAAGATTTCTTAAGCGGAGTTAAGAAAAGGAAGAGGTTAGATATCATGATCTCAGGAGTGTGGAGATAATGGAGCAGTTCCATAGGATAAGCAAAACCACGTGCAGGAGCAGTTCAGGGCAAATAGGATGAGGGATTTAGTGCTCAATAGTGAACCTGGGAAGGAAAGCAAAGAAGGGTTAGGGATTGGAGGTAAGCCTTTAAAGCTGGGTCTGGTCTTCCTCAGAGAAATTGTCCTGTCTATTACATGGAGGAAATCTTCTGTGCAATTTTGTACAGTTTTTATAAATTTTTTTTTAACTGAAATTTACACATACCAGCTTATATTTCAAAACATAAATTTTAAGGATTAAATAAATTTAAAATTATGAAGTAATTTTTTTGTATTGCTGTTCATTAATTGGTATTGATTTGTTTTACTGCATGTTGCACGTGTGTATACATTACTGATTTGTTGTTTCTCTTTTCACCTCCCTGAAAATTTGCTAAGAGCTTTGTTCAAGATTTGATCACAGTGACTCTGTGAAACAGAGTAAAACAGTGTGAAACTTTGTAAAACAGATTTCTGAGAAATCATGAAAGGATAAAACCCAGCATAGTCTTATGGTGTTATATGTGAGTGCAACCTGGATAGTTTGTAATTTATCCCAGTATCACTGATGTTCAGAATTTAAATATATATATTGTAATGTATTTGCTTCTGAAGCTGGTGTCAAAACAGGTTAAAACTTTGCCTGTTTTGGAAAACAGAAACAGATTTGTGACCTTCAAATATACTCAGAATCCCTGTATAAATGACTTTGTGAAATTTGAGGCAAACAAAATGGAATTATTCCCTTGTTATGTGTTATGCATTGTATCTAGGTTCATATTGTTGCACTGACTTTAACAAGTGAGTGAGTTACTGTTTTTCCATTTTTATCAGTTTCATGAAGTTGATCAAACAAATAATTGTATGCTGTGTGACTCTTCAAGTGAGACTAAAGCATGCTTTGGCTTTTGGAAAAATCAAAATACCATAGCTGTGGTACATGTGTGGAACAGGAAATGTATTTTTAACTCCTTATGAGCAGATGAGTGTACTGATCCAAGAAAAAGTCTAAGCACATGACTATGCATTTGTGTATGGGTAGGTATCGATGTGCATGTTGAATACTCTTTTGTAAAAGCACAGCATGTGAAAGGATGGAAATGAAAGGAGGAAAAAAATAACAAAGGGAAGGGGAAAGTGAGGGAAGGGAAAATATAAAACAAAAAAGAGAGGGAGATAGAAAGTTTGAAATAGAAAGAAAAATAGAAAGACAAATGAAGAAAAAAGAGAGAAAAAAATAGGAAGGAAGAAAGAAAAGAAAATTGTAGAAGGGTGGAAGGGAGAAAAATAAACCCCTTTTAAGCGTATCCCTCTGTCATCTGATGGGCTTGCAGCCATGTATTCCTATACCTTTTCCATTAAATAAGAGCTATATCTTCCTTTATTAGATATAGAACAGAGTATTGGAGGTGAAGAGGGAGCCAGATAAATTAGACAGACAAGCTAGCTGTAGTCACAAGCAAAATTTTCAGATTTCACTCTAGTAATATCTCATTGCTTGTTTTAGACAGAAAAAGTTGACATGTTTGATTAAGATGCCAATTTCATAATTAGGCTGTGGAATGTCTTCCTCCATTTCCATACTGTGAGTTTCTGCAAAGACTTCAAATTCCTACATTCTTGCCTCAAAAACTGTGAATGCCTAACTTAGAAAAAACTATTCTTGACTTATGGGTAGCCAAAGCTGCTAGGTATCTACCAAATACTATCATCTCCACAGTCTTTTTTTTTTTTTAGGTATTGAACCTAGTTGCCCACTTAACGTAATTTGACCTTTATGTTTAGCTCTGTAAACACTGAGTTGAAGCCTTTGACATAAGAAAACTAACATCAATTTTCAGATTTGTCTGTCTCCTTGACAGATATAAAAGAGTATCCTGTATCTTTGCTACCATTAGCAGAATAAGAAAGCAGTGGCTAAAAAAGAAAAATATTTTTGTATCCTTATCTCTCTCAAAATTCTATTTACAGATTTTAGTTATGCTCGCTATTATGGTGATTCATACCTGGAATTTCAAGGCTGGCATTTGAACACTCAAAACTTCATCCACTTGGAATTTAAGACCTATAAACCTCATGGACAACTCTTGTATATTGAAAGGAGCCCAGAAACAGTAGGACACTTTTTAATTCAGCTTTTCATTGAGCATGGCACCTTACAGGTAAGCCATCAAAATGTTCCACCAAAACAGAAGTAAAAGTTAGTATCTGTAAAAAAAGATTTAATAGTTTTTACTGTTTCCTATTGTAGAAGACAGTAGATAGAGCTACAGAAAGTCCTGACATTCTTTAGTATTTTAAGGAAAATAGTAGTCAGACTTGCTATCTGTTAGGAAAAATTCATTACTATTATATGTCTCACAAAAGGTGGTGCTTGAGGAAAATTGACTAATGATTACTGTTTGAATGTCTCATACAAAAAAAAAAAAGTATACATTAAAAGAAAAAAATATTGTGAACTTTGTCTTTACAACTGGTACAAATTAGGACACTATTTTATATATGAATCCCAAACTGACTGAATGTCTTCATGTGCAAGTTCATTAAAACTGGTATAAGCAAGGCTGTGGAACTGAATAGATTGTCACAGGAAGATTTTCTGTATAAGGATATAGAGTGTATCTTTGTTACTATGTGGCTCTGAGTAGAAACCTGTTACTTATCTATCATGTTAATTCACAGATCTACATCACAAAAAAAAAAAAAAAAAAAACAAACCACCACATGAAGAGATAGGCAGATACTAAAGAGGCTATGAAAAGATATTAAAAGAGAAGCTACTTTTCTCATAATAGATCTTCCATTTTCCTGTTAAAAATTTACAAAAGTTTGACTGTAATTACATTCTTTGGTAAGAATTGTAAAATGACTGTCAGGAACAGCATATTTGAGTTAAATTTGCCTTCCTGATTAAAGAGCATCATCTTACTAAAAAGATCTATAAATTGCAGATAAACAGAAAAAGCATAAATTAACCTTTTAATTTTTTTTAAGATATATTGTGATTTACTGTATTTTAGTATATTGTGATTATCCAGAATAGATGAGACTAGTCAGAAGTAGGAAGTTATCCAAGGTTTAGAAAATGTTGCCGGCTTTAAGTCTATCTTAATTGTATTCAAGGTAAAGTAATGATGCAGAAAAATATTTTTCTTACATATCATAAGCACCATAAAATATGAAAGTACTTTAATTGACAAGAATCGATTCAGAGATCCTAGTGTGCCATGTTAAAACTAATTGAATTCACTTAATCATACACAAAGCTGATCAATTAAATGTAGATTTAAAGCCCAATGAACAAATGGTTCTAAGCTCACAATCAAGCTACAATTGCAAGTAGACAAACCATGAAATCAAGTGCTTGTTCACATTAGTAGAGGAAATTAAATGGTGTTCCAAAATGCTCAAGCCTGCATGCTACATTACGTGTTTAGAAGTGTAAGAAGGCCATAAAATGGTACGTAAAATTCACCCGTGGTCAATGTTAATTTCAGCTGGGATGCAGATGGTCAACTTCTTTGCAAATCAGGCCCATGATATCTGATTGCACAATACACAATGATTAAAACATTTTCATGCTGGCTAGAAAAGCATGTATGTATTTATATATTTCTGGTACGAGATGTTTCCTGATCCAGATCTTTATTGAAGCATTAATTTTCCTTAATATACATGACATTATTCAGGTTTTTGTGCAACCATTTCTTATTTTTAAACACAAGCTTCTAAGCCTGCCACTGTAATTACTAGAAATTACGTAATAAAAACATTTTTCCCCACTCTATAGTACCAATTTTTATGTGATGAAGCTGCAGGAGTCAAAAACATCACTACTACTGCTAGAGTGGATGATGGACGTTGGTATAAAGTGCAAATTAGGTAAGTTTTATATCTTACTGTTGTTTGTGTTTGTATTGCTTTAATTGCTTCAAACATCATCTGGGCTAGACAGCTAGTAAATTCTAAATTATATCTCATTAGCTATGACTGATACCTGAACATGTGCCCTAAAATCATGTTAATGGCAGTGTAGGCTACAGCACATTCTTGGGAAAATTTTTAAAACTAGAGTTGGACAGTACTCATTGTATCACTGATGTGCTTAATGGAAACAAATTTATTTTTGTTGAAATCATGTAACTTAGAAAACATAAATAGTAAAGCAGGGAAGTTGTGTAGTTAGCTACTTAGTCCAGGAAATAACTGAATTTCCAACAATGTCTTTTGTTGCTGTCACTGGCTTACAACTCATAATGTTTCATCTGTAAAAGTAACAGTACTTGCAGCTGAAGGAGAGTAAAATGAAGGGAAAATGAGGTGGGTATTGGGTAGCAGGTTTTCCACGTTCCAGATGTCTGTGCTGTTAGAATCCACAGCCTTTTAAGAACTTGGAAGAAAAAGTTTGTTTCACTATATAGGAAAATTAGGTATGAGTCGTAGTGAGCTCTCTAGGTGCCTAGTTCCTACTAGACAGCTTAAAATATGTCCAAGTCCTCTATCCCAGCAAGAAGAAAGGGAGCTAACTCTCTGATTGTCTTTCAGGAGTAAATGACTCCCTAAAATGTTTATAGATGGGTATAGAAAGTACTAAAGCCTGTTAGCTTTATAAACCCTTTCTAGCTATCTCTGTCCAAATGTGGCTAAATGAAGCATTTGTCAGGGCAACTACATCTTAGTTTCTATGAGAAACTATAGTGGTGATTGTATCCTTCATATTGTGCCTTGCTGTCTCAGATGTGGCAACGAAATTAAGTGAAAAGGACCACAATTTGTTGCCATATTTCAGCAGTCATCTCTGTCATTTTTTTTTTTTTTTTTAGCATAGTAAACCAGGCTCAGGTTCCAGAGACACAGTAAGGTAATGCGAACTAACACAGGGAAAAAAAGCCAGTAATTCACTGCAGTTGTGCTTATGACCTGAAAAGAGAACAACAAAAACTAAACCACGCTAATAGCAGCTAGAATCAAGTGTAAGTTCCTCTCTGTTCAGGAATAGAAGACATCTATATGACACTGATAAAAGTGGGGTTCACTAAAACCTTGAATAACACACGCAGTTCTGTTTATTGTTCTGATTTTTACTCCTCTTCAATCTCAAATCAGACAAAGTAGAATTGGAATTCTTTTAGAGAAGAGATGTGAAGATCATAAAGGCATTAATCATCTTCTATATGAATGGTGACTAAATTAAGGACTCTGCAAGTCCATTAAAAACAACTGAGGGAGAATATCAAAAGTCTAAGAAATCTCAGGTGACACAAAGTTAGCAAGGACTGCAGACAAAATTTTTCATCTGTTAACTAGTGTTTAACTCGCATGTCATTGACATTGTTTAGGGGTGCATTGACTACCATGATGTCAGTGGATATATTTTATGCATTTTCCCAAAAATCTATTGAGCAGAAAATAATGTGAATCTATAAATCAGCAATAAATCTATGGCAATAGCTAGAAAGAAAAACAATCCAAGAAATTATGAATCAGTCACTCTAATCACTCTATTAGACTTGCAATGGTTTTCAATGTTTTAGGATGTCATTTTGCAAACACCACCAAGCTGGGCAGGAGCGTTGATCTGCTTGAGGGTAGAAAGTCTCTATGGAAGTATGTGGACAGACTGGATTGATTGGCTAAGACCAGTTGTGAGGTTCAATGACAACCCTGCAGTCTTAGGGAAGAGCAGCTGTAAAGCTGCACAGCAGAAAAGGACCTGGGGGTTCTGGCTGACAGCTGGCTAAACATGAGCCAGCAGTGTGCCCAGGTGGCCAAGAAGGCCAACAACATCCTGGGTTATATCAGAAATAGTGTGGCCAGCAGGAGCAGGGAATTGATCATCCCACTGTACCCTGCAGTGGTGAGGCCACATCTCAAATGTTGGGTTCAGTTTTGAGCCCCTGTCTACAAGGAGGACATTGAGATGCTGGAGCATGTCCAAAGAAGGGCAACAAAGCTTGTGAAGGGTCTAAAGCACAAGTGTTACAATGAACAGCTGAGGGAACTGGAATTATTCAGCCTGGAGAAAAAGAGACTGATGGGAGACCTTATTGCTCTCTACAACTACCTGAAAGGAGGTTGTAGTGATGTGAGAGTCAATCTCTTCTCCCAGGCAACAACTGATAGAACAAGAGGAAATTGCTTCAGGTTGCAGCAGGGAAGGTTTAAACTGGATATTAGGAAAAACCCCTTCACAGAAAGGGATGTTAAGCCCTGGAACAGGCTGCCCAGGGTAGTGGTGGAGTTGCCACCCCTGGAGGTATTTAAAAGATGTGTGCAAGTGGCACTCTAGGGGTGTGGTTTAGTGGTGGACTTGACAGTGTTAGGTTAACAGTTGGATTCGATAATCTTAAAGGTGTTGTCCATCCTACATGAGTCTGCAGTTCTGAGACTCTAAGATTGAAAATCTTAATGATGCAGATATCAGAAAGATTTGGTTAGAAGATGCTTCTTATTTTCATCTAGTGTATCTTCACATGTGTGAGAGTTAATTAAACAATTAAAAATATAATAAACCCTATTTTACATACTTTGTTCTTTATTAAATATACACTTTTGACAATTGGATTCAATAGTCACCCCTGAAATATGCGTGTTACTTGTTTCATGAAGTTAATATCTAATCTAATCAACTGTTGCATAATCCAGCACAGTAAAACTTAAAATACCTTTTGTGTAACATTGCTGTAGTTTATTCAGCAGCTATCTAGAGCCTTGAAAACATTATATAATCTTCTCAGAACTGATCTGGCGTGAGATAAATAAGTTGTTTTGAACAATTATATCCAGGAAGCTAGTGAGGTCAGGATGGGAACGTATACTGTAAAACAGTGGATATGCACAGTGTGGGATTTCCTTTGTTCTGTAGATCTTAGGTGTTATGAACAGACATCAAGGGTAATAATTAAAAAAAATTTAGTTTGTTGAAAGAAAATGCCTGTTCTCATTACTTAAGGGATTTCTAATTGTTTGGGGCCCATTTGATGTGGCCCTGTGGAATGAATTTTTTTCTTCAAATTCAATAGAAGCAAAGCATTTCAGATGCTGAAGACAAACCACCTGCAAAGAACATACTGGCTGTACAATATCATATTAAATGAAATAGACTTGAAAGTAGTGAGTGTTGTATAATACAACTTGAAATTTAGTGATAATGTCTCCCTTTTCTGCTTATAAGGGAATATTTTACTGCATGCTTTATCTCATAGAAATCATTCCTGGTGTGAATAAAAGAAATGTCACACCTTTTAATATTTGCAAACAAAACATGCATATTACTGTCAGACACTACTATGTCCAGTTCTCATAGTTCACTAGAATATTCATGTTACAAGTAAAATAGCAGCATTGTTAAAGTGTATTTTTCATGATGACAGAAATATTATATTATTGTTAGTTCTGTAATGTAAGCAAAGTTAGATTCTATCCAAAATTAGTCTTAATTTATGGCATTGGCTACTAAAACCAACATGTTTCCGTGGCTACCCTCAGAATTCTGTTTTATGTGTAAGCTAGTGGTGTTGTACTAGGAAGAACGAAATGTTTAGATTCAAGCAACTGAAAGTTTACATGTTTGGTTTTATTGTGAAGATACAGTTACTGTACTGGCAATACAAGAGATGCTCTAGCGTGGTGTACCCCTTATAAAACTACCTTCATTAACTGCTTTAATATTTATCTTCTTCAATCTTCATCGTCAAAACAGGTTGATGAAATAACATGTATTGCAGAAACAGGCCAAACTGCAATAGCAGTATTAGAAATTGTTCCTTTTCTTAGTCTATTATGCTCCATTTCAATAATTATTTCAGTACTGATGTTTCCTTGATTAAATAAACATTTTTTAATCTCTATTAATTGTCAATTGCTTTAGCAAATATAACTGATTACGCAGTAGATGTCATGAATACAACTTCTTTAAAATTAGTATATCCATTTTGAACTTGTTTTTAAATTGACTATGACCATTACAATAAGAAAACTGGTGTAGATGCTCCATCAGTCTAGAAATCAAATGTCAAATGTGTCAGTTTGGGTTTTTTTAGGGTACATTATTCTCCTCCTTTAACTACTAATGTTTGTAATTTGAGGTGTACGGTGGTGAACTATAGGACATTTGGTGACTGTCAGTTTTGAGATGTAGAATTCTTCTGATTCCTCTAGTCAGAAGATCATCTTTCTAATCATGCCATAATGCAACATGTTACTTTGAAACCTGTATACTTTTTGGTTTTGATAACTTTTTATGAAGGTCTGAGATAATCCATATGGTATAAAACATGCTTTATTTATTACCCTTCAGAATATGCTACAAAGTTCATATTTTCCCTATGGCTTTCAGGAAGGTGAGATAAGCAGATGATGGATAAAATGGTTAGGAAAAAAAAAAAAGAATCTCTTTCATTTCTATTGTAAAATCCTATTTTCCTGTCACAAAGGTGTTGAACACCTACCTTCTTTTTTAACTTAACAGCATATAGATTAAAAGGGGTCATCCATCTGTTACATGTACTGTGTAAATGCCAAATACTCAATGAAAAAACTGCTCCTCAGCCCAAGCCGCAAGTTATTAATAACAATGGCTGCTGCTTAATTAATGTATTCAGTATTTATAAAATGTGATAAGAAGTGAATTCTTGGTATAGGAAAGTTAATGCTCTTCTCATTTCCTGAGCTTCTCCCAGGGAAGCTGTCAATGGACTTGCATAAGCCGCAAGACATTTATTAAGTACTTGGACATATACAAAGTTAAATCTGATTTTAAATTTATTACCAATACAAATGATTTAGGAAGCTGTTGAACATTTAAAGTGGCCACTCATAAGTTCTCCACAAACATACTTTGCTAGCAATGGCTGTGTTGCAAGTTTTTATAAGCCTCTCCTAAAGTGCCTAATGTAAAACTAGTAACGTACGAAATAAGTCACCAATTGTGTTCTATCTCATAATTTCTGATTTTTGTATAGTCTGCAACTTTTCCCATTTCAAAGGTCTTGTCTGGTTTATTACACTTAGTTGAAAATATTTGATTTATTAACACTAGTAATAAAATTATATTTCTTGTTTCCTAAATTGTATCATATGTCAATTCCTGATTAGGTTATATCTGCTACTTACTGTCCAGTATCCGTTGCAGAGAGGCTAAGTCAATGAAGACAAATGGGTTTGAGAGTACTGTTTAGATGTAGAGGTATTTTTGTTTAAAATGGAACAAAATTTATGGAAACTTTTGAAATAATGGTACTGATATCAAAACCTGGATTTGTAAGGTGGAAAATATTAATGAGTTGTTATGGAGTATACAGAAAAATTGGAAGGATTTTGTTTCTTTTGATTTGGATTTTTTTGGGGACAGAGATAAAGAAATTTAAGCTAAAATACTTATGATGACTGTCACACAGATGAACAGAAGGAAGGAAGCAAAGAATATCCCCAGAAAAGGGTGTTCTGGAGTACATCTGAGAGGGAAAAGATACTGACTTTGGAACAGTAAAGAGAGGCTATAGGCACAGTAGTTCAAAAAGTGGAAAAGTAATTTCCGTGTGCTGAAGGCTTCTGCTACATGGTGACACTGAGTAGACACCACTAGCTGAGTATGACAGTGCCACAGGAATGGCAATGCTAGATTGAAGCAAGAAAATAAGAGGAGATTCTGTTTTATGATTAAAACCAAATATGAATCAAAACCAGTAAACAGAGGAAAAGTTTTGAGATCTCACTAGTCAGAATATAGCTTTGTGTTTTCCAGATCATATCACTAACATTCACAACACATTTAGAAAGAATCTTAATTCTTTCACAGATAACCGAAGGGGAGCTGGGCTAATAAAATTATCTCCTGTGACTAATTTTTTTCATTACTTTATCTCATAAATACTTGATAATTTAAACATACCTTAATGTATCATTATATTTAGAGGTCAAGTATTCAAAATAAATGGTGGTGATGTTTAAGAATAAATGTTCAATCAATAATGCTTTTCAGATTACACTAATTTTTTTGTCCAAGAACCTAATCTTTCTTTTTTAATAACTTGGAGCACTATGGAAACAATGACTTTGTAGATGCTAGTGAGGAATAGCAATGAAAATACATAAACAGCATCTCACTAAAAATCATCAGATGAGCTTAATATTAACTAGATAAGCAAACTGGTCTATATACAGGTTGAATGCTGAGAATGAATTTGAAGAAATATTAAGGAAGGTGATAGTCAACAATTAAATTATACTTAACCTAGTTTGCTTTGTGAGTAAGCATAAATTTCTGTAGCTGAAGATTATGTACAAATACCAGAAATTAGTTTCATGGACAGTGCATCAATGCAGTTATCTCTTAATCTTAGGTGTTTTCAAAATAATGGTTAGTTTTTGTGGGATCTTGTTTTCTGAAAAGTTAACATCTTAAGCTTCAGTAGCAGAAGTACTTACCAAAACTATTATCTATTATTGTGTCATTATCATGAAAACATGAAAAACAAAAGTATTTTTATTTCTGGATTCACAAACTATTCTTTTTTTCCTTACTTTCACTTGCCTTTCTTTCCCTGTCTTCAGTTGAAAAAGCAAAGACACCACATGCCCTCTCTTCCTGACTGCTGTATATCACTAAGTCCTGTATCTTTTAGAGAGACTGTCCCAGCAATTTATGGGTTTGCTGGAGGCTTTTCCTCAGGACATGTCCTTAGTTGGTTCTCTGTTTAAGCTTATTTAAATCTGTCCCATGTGATCGATACAGTAACTCTTAACTTCATACTTCACATTATTAATTTCCCAAACTGTTCATAATTTTATTCTCAGAATAACTGAAAGTACATTGACTGACATCTCTTACACGTTTAAAATATTACTTTTTATAAGGAAAAAGAAAATAGTAACAGTACCCTATTTCTGAACAATTTATTTGCTGGACCTTTTGTTATTTTGCTGGACCTTGTTATCATCAAAAAGTTTGGACTGCTGTAGAATGTGAAGCTCAAGGGGAGCCTTGGCTGCAGTGATCATGAGATGGAGGAGTTCAAGATCCTTAGGGGAAATGAGGAGGGTGCATATGAGCTTGATACCCTGGACTTCAGGAGAGTGGAATTTGACTTCTTCAGGGATCTGATTAGTAGAGTACCATGGGTTAGAGCCCTGTAGTGAGGAGGAGCCCAGTAAAGCTGGTTAATATTCAAGGATCACATCCTCCAAGCTCAGGAGCAATGCATTCCAACAAAGGGCAAGTCAGGCAAAAAAAAAAAAAAAGCCTGTAGACCTCTATGGTTGAACAAAAGGAGCTCCTGGACAAACTCAAACACAGAAGGAAAGCCTGCACAAGGTGGAAGAAAGGACAGGTAGCCTGTGAGGAATATAGAGAAATTGTTCAATCAGCTATGGATCAGATTAGGAAAGCCAAAGCACTGATTGAGTTAAATCTGGTCATGGACATCAAGGGCACCAAGAAAAACTTATAGGTATGCCAGTGATAAAAGGAATACTAGACGTTTTGGCTGGGACAGAGTTAATTTTCTTCCTAGTAGCTGGTATGGTACTGTGTCATGGTTTAGTGCAAGAATAATGTTGGTAACACTGATGTTTTGGTTGCTGCTAAGAAGCACTTTTCCTAAGTCAAGGATTTTTCGGTTTCATATGCTCTACAAGTGAGCAGGTATACAAGAAGCTGTGAGGAAATAATGGCCAGGACAGCTGACCTGAACTAGCCAAATGGATATTCCATGCCATAGAATGTCATGCTCAGTATATAAACTGTGAGGGATAGGCCAAGGCAGGCAGGTCACTGCTCACACATCACTCTGTAGGTGTCAAGCAGTTGTATTGCACATCACTTGTCTTTCTTGGGTTTTTTTTTTTTTTTCTCTTTCTTTTTGTTTTATTCCTTTTCATTACTTTTTATTATTTATATTGCTGTTGTTATATTTTATTAGGTATCAAACTGTTCTTATCTCAAGCCAGGAGTTTTACTTTTTTTCAGTTCTCACAGTGGGATGGGAAGGAATGAGTGGGTAGCTGTGTGGTGTTTAGTTGCTGTCTGAGGTTAAACCACGACACTAGGGAAAATGTGGGCACTCTCTAGAAGGAAATAAGAGACCTGGTTACCTGGGATATGGAGAAAACCGTGGTGTTCAACAACTCTTTGGCTTCATCTTCACCAGCAGGCGCTCCAGCCACACCACAGAACTTGAAGAAAGAAAAGGCAGGGACTGAGAGAAGGAAAATCCTCCTACTGTACATGTTGATCAGGTCTGAGACCATCTAAGGAACCTGAAGTTCATGGGACCTGATGAGATGCACCCACGGGTCCCAAGGGAACTGGTGGATGAACTGTGGCTAAGCCACTATCCATCATATCTGAGAAGTTGTGTCAGTCTGGTGAGGTTTCCACTGACTGGAAAAGGGGAAACATAACCCCCAGTTTTAAAAAGATAAAAAAGGAAGACCCAGGCAACTACAGGCCAGTCAGTCTCTTTTCTCTCTGTGCCTAGTGAGATCATGGAGAAAATCCTCTTGGAAACTATGCTAGGGAACAAGATAAATAAGATGATTTGTAATACCCAACATGACTTCACCAAAGGCAAATCATACCTGACAAATTTTGTGTCTTTCTATGACAAAGTTTGTGTTCATGGATAAGGGAAGAGCAACTGACATCACCTGCTTGGACTTGTACAAAGCATTTGACACTATCCAGCATGACATCCTTGTCTCTAATTTAGAGGGACATGTATTCAACAGAGGGACAACATGGTGGATAAGGAATTGGCTGGATGGTTGCACTCAAAGAGTTATGATCAACATCTTGATGTCTGAGTGGAGACTAAAGATGACACACATTCCTCAGGGGTCAGTACTGGGTCTGGTGCCCTTTAACATCTTTACCAGACGGTGGGATTGAGTGCAACCTCACTCTAGGGCAATTCTAAGCACAAACACTGCCTGGGAGATGAGTGGATTGAGAGCAGCCCTGCTGAGAAGGACTGGTGGTGTTGCTGGATGATAAACTGAATATGAACCACCAATATGTGCTTGCAGCCCAGAGGGCCAATCACATCCTTGGCCGCATCAAGAGAAGTGTGGCCAGAGGGTTGAAGGAGGTGATTATCCCTTTTTACGCCAATCTCATTAGAGCCCATCTGAAGTATTGCATTCAGCTATGGGGCCTCCAGAGGAGGGCCACAGAGATGATCAGAGGGCTAGAGCATGAGTTCTGTGAAGACAGGTTGAGAGGGTTGAGATTGTTCAGCCTAGAGAAATGAAGGTTTCAGGGAGACCTTACAACAGCCTTCTGCTACCTAAATGAGGCCTACGAGAAAGATGGACAGGGACATTTTACAAAGGCATATAGTGATGGAACAAAGTGTAATGGCTTAATCTATGTTTTTATGACTTGAAAAGCAAAACTAATATATATACACAATCCAGTAGTTTCTTTTATATGCTTAAATATGCTGAGTATTTTGACTTCCTAAACAAAGTGATTTTAAGTTATCTTTTTACATATGTCATGTCAATATATTTTATACAATATAGGTATAATAATTAAGAGTGAATATACCAGCTGTCACAGTCCAGTACCAGAGGGTGCATAGGGACAGAACAGTGGAGGATTTAACATATATTTTATAGAATTTATTTTCCCCTCTGTGGATGAACATATTACATCATTTGAACATTACAGAAAGGTGCCATAGGCTACCATTTTTATCTAAGATAAAATTTCTAAAATTGCTTTAGTTTAGAGTTTCAAGCCAGAAGGCACCATTCATTTGACCACCAAGGGACTACTAGGTTGACTACATCTATCTCACAAATGACCAATATTTTGTTCAGAATGCCACAGACTTCAGTTAAATCAAACCATTCTGTATTTCAATATTTTCCTACAATACATTCTACTGTGGTCACCTCTTTTTAAACCCACAGCATTGGTGAGGAATTTATACATTCCAACCATTCCAGCTGGCAAACCCAAGCCAGTACTTCAGTGAAAAGCTGAACATATAAGCTAGGCAAAGATTCCTTTCCGACCCTGCTAACCCTATGTCTCAGATATGAGACTTTGATTATATGAACATGCAGTGGCAGACATCTGAGTGGTGAAATTCCCTCTCACCTTAATGATTTATTTACCTGTTAGATATTGTTTCTCCACAAAACTCATCTCTGCTGTTTGAGATATCCCAGAGAATGGAGAAACAAAAATAATTAGCTGTTTCTGTACTGGGAGAAAAATGCTGTTAGGGACTTCACATTGCATCCAGAAGCCTGAAGGCTTAAGTTTTATGAAAAGCATTGTACGGAGGAAGATGTGAGGCAGTAGGAATATTTAAAAGATGTTGCAAGCCATCCTTTTCTCACTGAATAAAGAGGGATATGCAGAGAGCAAGACAAGCAGTATAGATGTCTTGTTTATCCAGACAGTGCTGTATGAATACTGTACATTGTAACTCCTACTTAGTAAGAAGGCGGCTATTCTTCTTTTTATCCAGTATGATCCCCTTTCAGTCACAGTCATCTGGAGGCAGAGAGATTGCTCCTTTTCTGAAAGCAAATAAGCTTTGTCTCCCTGAAGGACAGGATGGAGCTTGCAGAGACTTTGCAGCAACAGCACAGACTAAGAAAATCCTGGGGGGGGGGAAAAAAAGGCAGTCTGCTTGCTGTAGGAAGCAAGCACTGAAGTGAACCTTGTAAGAGCAAGGAAGGAAGAAGATTTTGTTTGAGACCAACAATACATAATGAAAAATTTATTCAAGCTACAGCATAAATTTGCTTCCAAGTTTTCTTATTTAATCTATCACATTTATTTCTGCATTTTCATTGTTTCAAAAGTTACCTCTTAAAAGTCTGGTTATCTTGTGTTCTAAATCTTTAAAGTGAGTATCCTTTTTATGTCTTTTGGGAGAAGTCACTTCAAGAAAAGAGGGACCGTTCAGAGTCCCTTCAAAGGGAGATTTTGGCCCCAGGAAGACTTGTTTGTTTTTTCTGTGTTCAAGCTGCTTGGTTCTCCCTCACTTCCTTTTGTTTTCTTATGCTGCTACTGACCGATGTGGCCAGAGCTCATACAGACAACAGATTCAATTACAAATAGACACTTTTTTTTGTTTGTTTTCAGATTAATGGTTTACTTAATGCAAATTCTTGTGTGAAGAAGGGAGAAGGATCATATGAATGCCCATGGAACTAACTCTGGAACTTAGTCCTTTGCCTAAATTGCCAGTTAAATCACACATACAGTTGTATAAGAAATGCCAGTGAGATGATCCAGGCTGCACCATATCTGTTCTGCATATCCACAGTCCTCCACTTACTTTCAGAGTTTCTCTAAAATGCTAGCTAAACTTATTTTCTTAGAATGGGCAATTTGACTTTTTTTTCTGAAATAAACTCTTTCAGAAAAAAAAAAAAAAAACAGAACAAAACAAAATGCTGTTATTCTGTTGATATTACATGAGCATATTCCGTTTGAACACTGTGTAGTAAAGTTCTCAGTTCTGGATTGCCAGACATGTCAGAACATCCTTTGCAGTTCTGAAGTCTCTAAAACAAGTGCTCTATTCATTCAAGAAGAACTAAGATTTCAGAAAGAAAGAAGGAATAGTGGAAATGGACAAAATCCAGAAATGATGATGGAGAAACTTAGCATTAGTGTTTTCATATCTTGTAGTTAGTTTGCAGAAACTGAGAATAATTAGACTTTCTCCTTTTCTGACTCAGCTTACAAAAAAATCCCTGCACTGATCAAATATTCTAATAAAACAAAAGATTAAAAGTGCATTTATTTGCAGCTAAATAACAGTATTTTATTTTGCATCAATGTAATGTGAAAAAAAAATGTTGATTGGCATGTAAAATCTTTATGAAATCAAAGCTAAATATGTTGTGTATGTTTTTTTATATTCCATAAAGAATCACTATTTTTCATAAACTTCATATGGGTCAACAGAGAATAAACAATTGGCTTTTTCTGACAAAGTAAGTGAATGCAATGGATTTAATTATGCTAAATTGATCATAATAACAGTTAATAGTGACTTAATGCCAATTAGTTTGATACAAACTGTTGTTTTACAGCCTCTTTAAGATAAAAGCTTACTTAATTAGTCATGCCACATCTTGGGTACAAATTATATTAAACACTTTCTCAGAAGTCTGCCACCAAAGGAGACACTCAGAAGTTAAAATTTAGAATCAACAAAGAGATAAATCTGTGGTGTATAGGGATCTATTCTTGCTCAGATTATTTAACTAAATAAATACTATAGATGTTTCTTTCATTGCTTCTTTCTTTTACTTTGGATCTCAAAAGAGCATGTTAGTCTGACTTCTAAGAACTAAAATTTTCTACTTTTAACTTCTAAAACAACTTATAGCAGGGACAGAAACACAAACACAGTACAGTAAGACTAATAACAGGCAACATACCTAAAACTTTGTTCTGTATTACTTTCTGAGGAACATCAAAGCATGCATGTGGATACTAAAAATGGGTTCAATGTTCTGTGACTGCCTTGGTCCCATGTCACGACCATGGAAATGATATTAAGGAGAATACAGATGAAGTATAGAGACTAGAAAAAATGCCGGGGTGCAAAGTTGATGTAAATATGAATTCCCACGGTATAACTATGTTCTTAAGGGCAGTCTTTCAGTTTCACTCAAAATAAAATGTCAGTGTTGCAAGTTGAGATAAACTCTAAAGTTGCCATTGTCTGAAAGCTTGATCACAGTGCTCTCATTCGGGCCGAGTGTTTCTCTGAAGGACACTTTATTTACATCTACATCAACTTGAAATAGGTGCATATAATTTTCTAAGTTTAGTTTCTGTACGTAGTATTTAAAATTGTTGCAGTGTGAGCAGCAGGAAACTTGAAGTTCTCCAAACTGAAAAGACAGAAATGACCAGAGGCATAGATATTGCTTTTTCTCTAGCTGAATCTATAGCAGTAAATAAAACTGAAATCTGAAAGCTACTCTCTGGACCTGAGGCCATCTGTCAGGTCCAAGATCATGTCTATAAAAGTTCTTATTACAAAATAGGTTGACAACGTTTAAACCAGGAATGGTTTGTGAGTTGAACTAACCAGTGAACTTTTTCAGCTTCAGAATTACAGGTGCTAGCTAGCCTGCATGGCAGCTGTAACAGGAACTGTGATAACTTCATTAAAATATGGATGATTATGTGTCAGGACTTGAATTCACGTTGTGGACCTTTTTAGCTCAGTAGTGTAACTACAGTGGAAATAAGAAGATGGTAACGTGTTTATTCATTCCTTAAAATATGAAACAAATTCCATTTTGCCCCCTGTATTCTTAGAGTAATTTACGTTATGGCTTTGTCATTAGCTTCGTTGTTCCTTTTTATTTAGTTAAAACACTCTGTTAAGATTGTACTAAGAAATTAGCTCCAGGTCCAAGAAATAGGCATCTGCTGTAAGAGGGAACGAGAAAAAATATATTGTTGACTCACTAGTTCATCTGTAGCATGAAAAATGTATGTTACCTGGTGTTTCAGCAAGGCACAGTCAGCACCAACAGATATGAGCAGTCTAAAATAACACGTCTCACTGCAGAGTGAAAATTTAATGACTGTGAGTGCAACTGGTACATTTTTTAGCTAAATAAATCTATTGAGGGTATTGTGAGATTTTTCCTTATTGTCTAAATGCTATTATTATGGAGTTGGTTTGTTTTTTGTTTGTTTTTTTTTTTTTTTTTTTTGATAAATAAAAATGTAGATTGTAGAATAATAGGATAATTCAGGCTAGGAAAAAACCTCTGAATGTCTCTAGTCCAACTTCCTGCTCAAAGCAGGGCCAGCCAATGGTTCAGACAAGCTTGCTCAGGGCTTTATTTAGTCAGATTTTGAAAACCTCCAATGGTGAAACCTACACAACTTCTCTGAGTAGACAGATCCAGGTGTTCTATTCGTAACATTGTAACAAACACCTTTGCAAATCCTTATGGGTTTCAAAACCAGTTCAGGGTTAAAACTGATCCCACCTTATAAATGTACCTTATGAAATTGTGACTTGTAAATGCCTGTGACAATAGCTTTATTGTTTTGTTGCAATTTTGCAAAAAAATAAATGTTCTGCTGCAAGGAGCAGTTTTGAGTATGAAAACAGACAATGAAACCTACTAGACACTCAGTGAAAATGAAGGGAAACATGAGATGGCTTTGATTTTTTAAGCTAAGAAATCTGTAAAACAGTAATTAAACACAGTGGAATTGAAATATGTTTTTCAGCTTTAATTAATCTGTTGTCTCCAATAAAATAGGGGAACTTGGGATAGCTTTTTAGAATGTGTGATAATAACAATTTTAGTTCTTGTAGTTCACAACTCATACTTAATAAAGCTGCTTGCAAACCTACTATTGGTTTATGTAATAGACTGAACAGTAATATTACATCATAAATAGTTCAGGGCTAGTTAGTGAATTGTTTATTGTTGCTTAGTATGTTCATGTTTGAACTGAAATTGGTAGAAATGGGTTAAAGTTACAATCTTCTAGAACAGGAGGTTTCCCTTTATTATCAGGAAAAACAGATCAAAGAAGCTTTACTCCCAGCAAGATTGTATGGCATGACTGGCACAATACTTTATCTGGACATCTCCCTTTTCTTCCTCCTCTTCCCCCATTTGTTTTATTACTTTTTTACCATTTTATGATAACCCCGAATGTTATTTAATCATCACTAACAAATGTCAGCAGGTAAGGACATTAAGCAAAAGGATTTGAATTTCATGCAGACATTGTTATGTTTAGGTACCTTATCCCAACAGTTATATTATTATCACAAATTATTATCTGACCTTTCCATCCTTCCAACCTGCGAGGCATTGGGTAATGGATTTAATACTGTTTAGACAGAACTCATCTTCGGATTATAATTAATGGGCCACTATTTAATCATTACATTTGTGTGAGTACAAATGAGGAAACTGTGAACTTTTACTGCTGGCTTGGACTTGAGGCACGATTACTCATAGCTTACCCGGCAAAAGTGCTTGAGAATTGCTGTATGCATTTCCATATTTATAATTATGCAAAAAGCTCCATCTTCTTACTTGACCTTTAAAGCACCCAATGTGCTGATTGTGGAAAAAGTCTTTTAAAAACCTGATAGAAATTTCATAGAGCGCATATATGACCCAGTGATTGTATCATCAGCAAATGCTAAACAATAATGGTTTAAGGTTGTTATTCTAATTTGGCGAGACCCTGCTAGATTCAATCGAGCACAATCAAAGGTGCATGGCTGACATTCTAACAAGCATAGGGTGAAGGCAGCTCAAGCTATTGAATGTCATTAACTCGTCTTCTGACATAAATTAATAGGAAGTAATTACAAAATATGTTTATATATTCATATTAAAATACCTCTGTATATCATCATATAAGCTATTAAGGACAAGATAATAAATATGTCCAAAGCTAAAGTGAAAAGAACTACATTTGTAAATACAGTGTTTGTGTAATAACAGTACATATATGGTCATGTAACCACTTACAGCATTAGCATCTCAAGATATGTAGAAGAAATAGTAATTGTTTTAGAAAATGAAAGAGTAGTTTGGGCAGCTTTCCTTCATTTAGCATATCTGTTAATTAGTTTAAAAAAAATTAAAAATGCCTATCAGTTCCCCTCCAGACCATCTTCCACTCCAGCCTTAAGAATTATGTTGCATTAAACCAAGTGTGATTTAAAATGCTTTAAAAATATTTCTAACCTATTATTATTGTTTTATTCATAAATATTATACCTTTTTATTAGAAAAAGATGACATCTGAGATATGAAAAAATAAGGGTTTGTGGGTTTTTTGTGTTTTTTTGGTTTTTTTAACTCTCACTACAGCTTTCTGCTGTGGAATGAATGTAATCAAGATGTCACACTGGGTTCAAGCCTTAGGAAAAACTGCTTCATCATTGCAAACAGAGCTACTGAGAATGCATTTATGAGTTACACACATTATCAGCAAACTTCCTTTGTAAGCAAATGAAAGTGGTGTGCTTCAGAACCTCGTGTATGTGCTTGGATATATAACCATTGCAAAACAGATAAAAAATGTGGTAGGAAAACATTCCTTTCCTTAATTGCAGGTCTGACTACAATTTTCTCCTTTTTCTTATTCATGTCACCTATTAGTTAGCAAGCTTCAAAAATCTTGATAATCTGAAGTTATTTACCATGGGATGAACAGGCCATTTTGCTTACAAAAACATTTATAGTCCTTTCTGTTAAAAGGCTAATAATATTTGTATTTTTCTGAAAGTACCACAAAACCAGAATTATACAGAAAGCACAGAGAACTGTTTGTAAATGTTGCTAATGTTGTCTCACACCTCTCAGTTAAAAAAATATAAAAGACCTTATCACATAATATGTGAAAAAATCTTTTATATATCATTATCTCACAGAAGATAGTGAAGAAAACGTTCCATGCTCTTTTTTGTAACTTACACGTTCCAGAAACTAATTTTGCATTACCAAAGATAAACCGAAATCATACTTCAAGTACAATAGCTAAGATAAATTACGGACTGTTCCTTTTATAGGGTTTTTTTGGTATGTGTTATTTTCACATAGATTGTTTTGTGGTACTGCCCTGGTTTGGGATGTGTTAGAGTTAATTTTCTTCCTTGTAGCTTGCATAGTACTGTGTGAGGTCAAGGATTTTTTCAGTTTCCTATGCTCTGCAAATGAGCAGGTATACAAGAAGCTGGGGGGGAGCACAGCCAGAACATCTCACCTGAACTAGCCGAAGGAATATTCTATACCATGGAACACCATGCTCAGTATATAAACTGGGAGGGACTGGCCAGGAGGCACTGGCCATAGCTCAAGGATTTGGTCAGCGGGTGTCAAGCAATTTATTGTGCATCATTTGTTTCGTATATTATTATTATTGTAGTTTATTATTTATTATAATTTCCTTTCCTTTTCTGTCCTATTAAACTGTGTTTATCTCAGATCACAAGTTTTACTTTTTTTTTTTTTTTTTTCTTTCCCCAGTTTTCCCCCAGTCTCACTGCTGGGAGGAGTGAGTGAGCAGCTGTGTGGTGCTTCACTGCCAGCTGGGGCTAAAGCATGACAGGAACCTCTATTACAAAGGCATCTGAATATTTTTAAACATACAATGCACTGAACTCTGATATGTTTCATGTGCAGAGAAAAGGACAGGCTAAAAGAAATTCCTACATGAGAGAATTTTGTTTATTTTTGATATTTTTTCACTTTGTTTTCTTTCATGAAGTACCTGCTGCCACTTGGTTGCTGGAATGCAAATGAGCTTTACATCATTGATTAAACGAAATTGAAGAAAACCAAATTGTTTACTTTGCATCTTCTGTTTATTGTTAACAATTTATGTATGCTGTTAAGGGTGTCTGTTAAGAGGGTGTGTGGATGGGGGAAGGAAAAGGGAATGTATGTGTTAATTTCAGGGACTAATATTACTGCCCTCAATTTTAGGAATGATACTTTTGAAGATAAGCATTGCAGATTATAGTATGTCTGCACAGTCTAAAATGCAGTTTATTTTGAATTGCTTTTCTGGGCTGTTGTGTTTTGTGATGAAAAATAGGGTTGCTTAAAATATTTGAGGTCAATAGTTGTCTTTTTTTTTTTTTTTTTCAAATTACAAAGCCTTTTTGTTATTGTTAGAAACATATAACTTTTTTTTTAGTCATTATTGTGTGCTTTGTTATTTTTAGCAATTACACTGACCAGATTTACAGTATGGCTTGATTTTAATGGCAGTTCAAAACCTAAAGGCATACGAACTTACATCTTGTTAAACAGCTTTTACATTTATAGTCTTTAATATAAAAACAGCTCTTTACTTGATTTTCTTTCCTCATTGATTTAGTAACAGCCAGACTAAGTTGTTAGATATAAATGTAAACTGTATATGGTGGTAAAATATGCCTATTTCTAAATTTATACAGGCAAAGTGTGGTACCATGTGAAGCAGAAATGTCAATCCTGGGGATATCTGCAAAGACAAGTATACCTGGAAATTTCTGGTCCAATTCATATTGGCTTGAAACAGGATCCATATTTATTGGTGGTTTGCCTCATCATTATCCAGTAAAACAGGTGGGGGGTTTTATTTATTTATTTTTATTTAAGATGTTTGTTATTTTGAGAGTCATATATTGAATAGGGTATAACTGAAGAGATTTAAACTGTGCAAAAGCTAAAAATTGCTTACAGATTTTTGAGGACTACACCTATGGCATGAGTATGGTCCCTTGCAGAGTTTTGCTGATGCATGTAACTTTGGGAAATGAAGTGAATAGAAATAATATTAATTAATTAATATAATACTGATCAAGTATGGGTTTGGTGAT
>NW_008607548.1:0-5682 GCF_000691845.1 Merops nubicus | reverse complement strand
GATGAGGGGGGTTGGATGAGGGAGGTTAGAACCAGGCAGGTTCTGACCACCTCCCACATCCAGTGCTAATTTTGAGGCAGGGGTGGAGGCTTTCAACACAACCACCAAGGTTAAAATTAGGCTGCTCACCAGATTGGGTTAAAACCACTGCTTAACACATTTTTTTTGCTTTGTAGACAGATATGAGCCCTTGCCCAACCAAAAAAATCTCTAAAGAAGTGTCCAACCTCCTCTGGCTCTTATCAAACATCACAACCCTCCGTATTTATTTGCCCTTCCCCGTGACTGGTTTTAGTGAGGAGGCACAAGGGACATTTTAAAGCCCCGAGGCAGCCTCTGGGGGGGTCCTTGTGACACTGTTTAGATAACATTTCATAACAAAACGTCCAGTTGACCCGGAGAGGAACATCACCCACCTGCCAGCCCAGGTCCTGGAAGCTGACATAGAGCTCGTGCTTTCTGCAGGCAGTTTTTAAGTCACTGCTGTTGTAATCTGGGAAAAAGAACAACAAAAAAAAGAGTTTAGAAAAGCAGAGCAGCCCTGGAGGGCACAGCTGGCCAGATGTGAGCAGGGAGAAACGTTGGGCTCGCTCAGCAGCCCAAAGGATGAGAGGGTTGAGGGACACCCAGAGTGGAGATGAAGCTTTTAAGGTGCCCACAGGAATGGAAGCACCCAACTAACGGTGACTTGGTTGCAATTCCTTCAGCTGCTTCTCACACCTGGACAAGCAGTGGTTGTAGAACACCTCCATAACATGACTTCTTTAACATAACTCCACTGCCAGCCTGGCACGGGCTCCATCTCTGCTGGCTGCTCAGTCTCACCCTTCTTCTTTGGCCATGGTAAAGCTCAAAATGCAACCCCAGGAAATTTAACCAACCCTTTGTGCTCCTGGAATCCACCAGCAGAAGACCTTCCACAGCTAAGATGTCCCAAGGGCAGTGAAGCCACGTCCCCATCCCTCACCCCCAAGGCCATCTCACACAGCTCCACGAATCACCTTGGACCTGAACAAGCCACACTCTGGAGAACAAGTTTCTCCTTGGTGTAACCCCCTCCCCTGCAGGTGAGACAGGATTGGACCCACTCCCACCACTAACTTGCCCCTTAGTGCAAATACTGCACAGAAGAAGAGAGAGTTTCCACCACGCAGGGTTCCCAGTCACTACCAAGGCTTGGGGTGTGCAGGAAGACTCCTGCTTAGACTTGGAGACCCTCAACTGACCAACGAGGGATTCCATCCCATCTTCATCCCATCCAATATAAAGCTGAGGGACCACGATGGTCAAGACTCAATGGTTGGCATCCAAGGAGGACTCTGTTCCAAAATCCCACTCCTGAATCCTCTTCCCATCTGCTGCTGAGTCCAGGCTGGGACCTTCTCCACAGCACCAGTGATGGTGACACCACGATCAGAGGGGTTGGGTTCAATATTGGGTTTGTGCATATTAATATAGTTTTCATTTTATCATTATTATTTTCATTCCAGCTCTTTTAGGTGCCCTGTCTGGCTGTGTCACCCTCTGATGCCTTAACCCACCAGGACCTCCTCTCCTCTCCTCTCTTCTCCTCCTCTCTGGGCTCCTCTCCACCCACTGATGCCCCCTGAAGGTGGCTTGGAAGGTTTCCCACCCACCACAGCCTGCCCCAAAACACACCAGCTGGGACAGCCAAAAACTTTCAGTGACTTTTCCCTTGGCTCTGAACAAGCTTTTTCTTTCTCTTCCCTCCCCCCCTGCTCCCCCTCCCCGCCCCCAAAACCCAAAGTTTGGGAAGTACAAATGCAAATATTTATCCTAAAGAAATACTCTGCTACTCAAAGCTCCTCCAGCTGCCATCAGGGGCAGCCCAGCTTGAGAGCTGGGTCCAGTGAATCCTGCAGCCTGACAAAAACCCAACCCCTCCAAACCACCAGAGGTGTTTTGAGAAGCAGTCTGGGGGTTAAACTTTGATTTCAGGTCTTGGCTTCCACCTCAGATGGAATCAGGTGAGTGGAGCAGCACAAACCTCAGCTCCCCCAGGAGCACTGGGTGGCAAGGATGGGGTGGGTCTCCCTAAAAATGTGGGGGTTTTTCCATTCCCAAACCAGACACACCCAGGAGAAACTAAGGTGGGGTTTTCTTTCAGGTGAAGCTTTTCAGTCCCTGTCTCAGAAGACTTTAATCAAGAACCAATTTCTACCATGAGATGTTCCTCAGGGGTCACAAGGAGGGAAAGGAAAGGAGCAGAAGGTGTTTTTAGTGGTCAGAGAAGACAACTTCATTGTTCTTCAGTGGGAAGCAGGCTGTTGGCTTAGGGGAAGCCCCTCTGTAGCTGATCAGGAGTCCCAGCAGAGCTGATCTCCTCACACCCAAGTGGGCAGAAGGATGCTACAGTTCCAAACCCAGCTCCAATTCACCCAAACTGGCCATGGGAAAGGGGAGCAGGCAAGGGAGGGAGAGGAAAGAGGAGTAGGAAGGAAAGTTGGGAGCAATCACAAGTCTAGGAAAATAGAGGGAGGGGAAAAAAAAGAGCCCAACAAGCTCTACAAAGCAGAACCTCTCTCACATGGCCTGAAATTGGCCTCCAAAAACACCCCTCAGCTCCCTGGTTGAAGCCACCCAACTGACCCCCTGCCTTGAGTGCTGGCTGCGTCAGAGAGGTCTCCAGAGCCCTCCCCAAGCTCATTCCTAGATGCCCACACATGCCTAGATGCCCAAGGGCCTTTTAACTCTTGCTCAGCATTGATCAGATCCCCTCTGAGGCTTCTCCTCTCCAGCTCAGCATCTCTACAGCCCTATATGTTGGGCACACACCCAATTATGGGCCTGGAAAATGAGGAATCCACACACTAAAGGGTTTTGGTGGTGAGCCAAAGCTCACCCAGGTACTAAATCTGGCCTCCACGACACGGTTTCTCCAAAACCTGACAAGCAGCCCCAGCTCCCCCAGCCCAAATTGCCATTTGAGGTGGTTCAGAGCCCCAAGGTCCAACTGCTGGGAGGCAACAGGGCCCGTGTCCCATCCCAGCAGCTCAGCAGCGAGGAGCCAGGAGGGTGGGAGGAGGGAACCTGGGCTGGAGAGATGCTCCCAGGCTTGGCCACGACACGATACCACACAGATTATTTGCCAGAGACCTTCCCAAACCTCTGTGCCCTTAGGGAGCTCCTCTGGGCTCCTCGTGGCTTTAGCAAAACCAGCTCTTTTTTTTTGCCCCCCCTCTGAATGTCCCAATTCAGCAACACCAGCTTGGCATTTCCAAGGCACTGCTTTTAATCACCCTCCAAACTATTTTGCCTAAAAGAGAGATTGAAAAAAAAAAACCCAAAACCAACCCCAAACCTCTAGTTCTACACTTAAAAATAACTTGGAGGGCAGAGCAGATCCAGCAGCACAGTCTGGAGGGCTCAGTCCTGTGCCTTGGTTGTGCTGAGCCTTCACCAGGACCCAAATTTGGCTCTCCAGGAGCACAGATGTTTCTCTTAAGGCTGGCCACTGGCTGAGAGAACAGCCTGACCCTCATGGTCTTCCTCCTACAGATCCTTAGGCACCCACCTTAGGTTTCCCAAACCCTCTCCCACGTTAAGTGCTGGTGAGGAACACCTAAATATTTACCAGCTCGAGCCATCTGAGAAGGCCCCTTGCTGCCCCCGAGGGCCACCACGGCCATCATGGAGCCACCACGACCAGCCTGGAGCCACCACGACCAGCTTCCCAAATTCCACAGGGTAATTAATGGCTTCTGGGATTGCCAAGAGCTTTGAGAGAGGTCTCCTGGGGCCAACCCCTTCTTCTTGGTGTTTGACTGGGGTGATTTGGCTGGATGGAGCTGCTGTAAACTGATCATCACAGCCCACTTCACATCAGAGCTGTCTGCTCGGGGTGGGGAGAAGGGGAGGAGGAGATGGGATCTGCTGGGGGTGCAAAGCCCCAGTTGGGGTGCTGGTCTCCATCCCAACGCTCCACCAAAGGGAAGATGGGCTGTGAGATAACTGTGTTGATCAACAAGACTCTTGCCACTGGAAAAGCTTTTTGGCCTCATCTGCCTTCAGTGTTTGTGTGTGTTGTCCTCTCCAGCATGCTCCTGGACTTTTGGGGAAACCTCCATGGCAGGGACCAGCCCTGGAGGCTTGAGGGTGGCCAAAGAGAAGGACCCAGAAGGAGCTGTTGGGAGAGTTTGACTTGGAGGAAGCACAGCCCAGGGTCAGATGGTCACAAGCAGCCAAGGAGGGGCTGACAGGATGCCTGAGGATGTCACAGAATCATAGCACGGGTTGGAAGGGACCTTTGAAGGTCATCTAGGAAGTCACCTGGAAAAGTCATCTAGAAGAGGAGGGTCATCACCACTGGAGGAGGAGACAGCCCCGTGCAGAAACCATGGCATGGTGGGGCAGCAATGGCCATAGGCTCAAGACTCACTGTCACACTGAAGGACTGGGGACTCCCTAGAGGGTCAGCCTGGAGTCTGAGAGCATGAGCTAAACCCACCAGGAGACACAGGGAGTGAACAAAACCCCAGTGAAAACCCTGACAGGACAAGAGGCAGCGACAGAGGAAGAGGCAGTGGTGGGGAGCTGCTCAGGAGGGGACCACAGCATCCCAGTTCTGCCCCTGGTCTGGCTTCAGAGGCAGCAGGACAACCTCAGAAGAGCAAGGGAGACCCTCGAGCTCACCTCCTGCTTCACCCTGAGGTGATCCATCATCAAGCCACGGGTGTAGGACCTCTCAAAACTAAAAAAGAAGAAATCCCTGCGACCTCTTTAGTGCTAAAAACTCACGTTGGTGCCTCTTGGGCTGCTAAACCAGCCACTTCTTCAGGAGAACAGAAAGGGGGTCACCTTTAGAAAGGAAAATAAGCTGCTGTAGCCTCTAAGCACAGAAACCAACCAAACACACGTCTGAACTTTCAACTCCCCTCCTCTCCCCCACCTTAAATCCACAGAGGCTCAACTATACCTTGCTTGACTTTAATTTAAAGCTGGCTGTGAGCTGGAAGAGCTCAAAAAAGCCCCAGAGATCACAGACCGACCAGTTATTTTCTCCCTTTTTTGTCTTTTTATCCTTTTATGACCCGATTTATGAGTTGTAAAAACCTCTTTTTAGCACCAGCCAAGCTTGTGGAGCTGGGGAGAGAGTGTTGGAGCCTCTCCTGGCTCTGCTAACCAGCCCCACACAAGAACAAGGCAGTGAGGAACTCTCCCAAAGTGAAACTGGGAGAAAACTGCATCTTGGAGGAGCCAGGGATGGTTCCAGGGATGGGGCAGCGACCACCTCTCTGGGCAACCTGGGCCAGGGGCTCACCACCCTCAGTAGAAGAAAAATTCCTTCCTTTTCTCTAGTCTAAATCTCCCTCTTTGAGTCTAAAATGATGACCCCTTGTCCTGTTGCAACAGGCCCTGCTCAAAACCCTGTCCCCAGCTTTCTTTTGGAAAGAAAAGTCCATCTCCAAGTCACTCCTCCTGACCTTGAAATCCACAAAATGACATTTCACACCCAACCCTTGCACGGCATGAGGTGGAACCCACAGTCCTGTGCACCACCAGGGCATGCTGGGGTGGACCCAACCAAAGGGCCAGCCCATAACCATGCTGGACTGCAGCAGTAGGGTTGCATCAGCACGTGTCCATGCCCAAAATCCAGCTGCCAGCCCTGGAGGTGCTCCCAGCCTGCCCTTGGCTCCCTGCAGGCTGCCAGCACCATGA